>NW_027102720.1:7500-20000 GCF_036373705.1 Amia ocellicauda | reverse complement strand
AAGGAAAGCTCCAGCGCGGAGCCCGCACCCACCGGGGAGGTGTAGCCCTGCAGGCTGAGCGCCGGGAGCCGTCGGTCAGTGAGTGCTGAAGGAAAGCTCCAGCGCGGAGCCCGCACCCACCGGGGAGGTGTAGCCCTGCAGGCTGAGCGCCGGGAGCCGTCGGTCAGTGAGTGCTGAAGGAAAGCTCCAGCGCGGAGCCCGCACCCACCGGGGAGGTGTAGCCCTGCAGGCTGAGCGCCGGGAGCCGTCGGTCGGTCGGTCGGTCAGTCAGTGAGTGAGTGAGTGTGTGTTGCGCTGGAGGAAAGCTCCAGCCCGGCGTCCGTCCCCACCGGGGAGGAGTAGGCCTGCTGACTGAGCGCTGGGAGCCGGGAGCCTTTCCTGCAGTCAGTCGGTCGGTCAGTGAGTGAGTGAGTGTGTGTGCTGAAGGGAAGCTCCAGCCCGGCGTCCGTCCCCACCGGGGAGGAGTAGGCCTGCTGACTGAGCGCTGGGAGCCGGGAGCCTTTCCTGCAGTCAGTCGGTCGGTCAGTGAGTGAGTGAGTGTGTGTTGCGCTGGAGGAAAGCTCCAGCCCGGCGTCCGTCCCCACCGGGGAGGAGTAGGCCTGCTGACTGAGCGCTGGGAGCCGGGAGCCTTTCCTGCAGTCAGTCGGTCGGTCAGTGAGTGAGTGAGTGTGTGTTGCGCTGGAGGAAAGCTCCAGCCCGGCGTCCGTCCCCACCGGGGAGTTGTGCCCGGGCCCGGGCCTCCTGCCGACGGACCGTGTGGCGCATTGTCCCGACTGCGGACTTTCTCCAGCAAAAAGGCGGAGGTGCAGTACCGCCATTTCGCCACACGAGGGACGGAATGGCACCCAACTGCCCCCTGGTGTCGAAAAAGCGCAAGGGCACCCGGGCCGGTCCGCCCCAGGCAGCGGCCGAGATGCAGCACCGGGGGCCCGGCCTGCCTGCCCTGGAGGTCAGCCTGCCAGCCCTGGAGGTCTGCCTTCCAGCCCTGGAGGACAGCCTGCCTGCCCTGGTAGCAGCACTGCCTGCCTTCCAGCCCTGGAGGTCTGCCTGTTAGCCCTGGAGGTCTGCTATCCAGCCCTGGTAGCAGCACTGCCTGCCCTGGAGGTCTGCCTGCCTGCCTTCCAGCCCTGGAGGTCTGCTATCCAGCCCTGGTAGCAGCACTGCCTGCCCTGGAGGTCTGCCTGCCTGCCCTGGAGGTCTGCCTTCCAGCCCTGGAGGACAGCCTGCCTGCCCTGGTAGCAGCACTGCCTGCCTTCCAGCCCTGGAGGTCTGCCTGTTAGCCCTGGAGGTCTGCTATCCAGCCCTGGTAGCAGCACTGCCTGCCCTGGAGGTCAGCCTGTTAGCCCTGGAGGTCTGCCTGCCTGCCCTGGTAGCAGCACTGCCTGCCTTCCAGCCCTGGAGGTCTGCCTGTTAGCCCTGGAGGTCTGCTATCCAGCCCTGGTAGCAGCACTGCCTGCCCTGGAGGTCTGCCTGCCTGCCTTCCAGCCCTGGAGGTCTGCTATCCATCCCTGGAGGTCTGCCTGCCTGCCATCCAGCCCTGGAGGTCTGCTATCCAGCCCTGGTAGCAGCACTGCCTGCCCTGGAGGTCTGCTATCCAGCCCTGGAGGACAGCCTGCCTGCCCTGGTAGCAGCACTGCCTGCCCTGGAGGTCTGCTATCCAGCCCTGGAGGACAGCCTGCCTGCCCTGGTAGCAGCACTGCCTGCCCTGGAGGTCTGCTATCCAGCCCTGGAGGACAGCCTGCCTGCCCTGGTAGCAGCACTGCCTGCCCTGGAGGTCTGCTATCCAGCCCTGGAGGACAGCCTGCCTGCCCTGGAGGTCAGCCTGTTAGCCCTGGAGGTCTGCCTGCCTGCCATCCAGCCCTGGCAGCAGCACTGCCTGCCCTGGTAGCAGCACTGCCTGCCCTGGAGGTCTGCTATCCAGCCCTGGTAGCAGCACTGCCTGCCCTGGAGGTCTGCCTGCCTGCCTGCCAGCCCTGGAGGTCTGCCTGTTAGCCCTGGAGGTCTGCTATCCAGCCCTGGAGGTCTGCTATCCAGCCCTGGTAGCAGCACTGCCTGCCCTGGAGGTCTGCCTGCCTGCCCTGGAGGTCTGCTATCCAGCCCTGGTAGCAGCACTGCCAGCCCTGGAGGTCTGCCTTCCAGCCCTGGAGGACAGCCTGCCTGCCCTGGTAGCAGCACTGCCTGCCTTCCAGCCCTGGAGGTCTGCCTGTTAGCCCTGGAGGTCTGCTATCCAGCCCTGGTAGCAGCACTGCCTGCCCTGGAGGTCTGCCTGCCTGCCTTCCAGCCCTGGAGGTCTGCTATCCAGCCCTGGTAGCAGCACTGCCTGCCCTGGAGGTCTGCCTGCCTGCCCTGGAGGTCTGCCTTCCAGCCCTGGAGGACAGCCTGCCTGCCCTGGTAGCAGCACTGCCTGCCTTCCAGCCCTGGAGGTCTGCCTGTTAGCCCTGGAGGTCTGCTATCCAGCCCTGGTAGCAGCACTGCCTGCCCTGGAGGTCTGCCTGCCTGCCTTCCAGCCCTGGAGGTCTGCTATCCAGCCCTGGTAGCAGCACTGCCTGCCCTGGAGGTCTGCCTGCCTGCCCTGGAGGTCTGCCTTCCAGCCCTGGAGGACAGCCTGCCTGCCCTGGTAGCAGCACTGCCTGCCTTCCAGCCCTGGAGGTCTGCCTGTTAGCCCTGGAGGTCTGCTATCCAGCCCTGGTAGCAGCACTGCCTGCCCTGGAGGTCAGCCTGTTAGCCCTGGAGGTCTGCCTGCCTGCCCTGGTAGCAGCACTGCCTGCCTTCCAGCCCTGGAGGTCTGCCTGTTAGCCCTGGAGGTCTGCTATCCAGCCCTGGTAGCAGCACTGCCTGCCCTGGAGGTCTGCCTGCCTGCCTTCCAGCCCTGGAGGTCTGCTATCCATCCCTGGAGGTCTGCCTGCCTGCCATCCAGCCCTGGAGGTCTGCTATCCAGCCCTGGTAGCAGCACTGCCTGCCCTGGAGGTCTGCTATCCAGCCCTGGAGGACAGCCTGCCTGCCCTGGTAGCAGCACTGCCTGCCCTGGAGGTCTGCTATCCAGCCCTGGAGGACAGCCTGCCTGCCCTGGTAGCAGCACTGCCTGCCCTGGAGGTCTGCTATCCAGCCCTGGAGGACAGCCTGCCTGCCCTGGTAGCAGCACTGCCTGCCCTGGAGGTCTGCTATCCAGCCCTGGAGGACAGCCTGCCTGCCCTGGAGGTCAGCCTGTTAGCCCTGGAGGTCTGCCTGCCTGCCATCCAGCCCTGGCAGCAGCACTGCCTGCCCTGGTAGCAGCACTGCCTGCCCTGGAGGTCTGCTATCCAGCCCTGGTAGCAGCACTGCCTGCCCTGGAGGTCTGCCTGCCTGCCTGCCAGCCCTGGAGGTCTGCCTGTTAGCCCTGGAGGTCTGCTATCCAGCCCTGGAGGTCTGCTATCCAGCCCTGGTAGCAGCACTGCCTGCCCTGGAGGTCAGCCTGTTAGCCCTGGAGGTCTGCCTGCCTGCCCTGGTAGCAGCACGGCCTACCTGCCTGCCTGCCCTCGAGGTCTGCCTGCCTGCCTGCCCTGGAGGTCAGCCTTCCAGCCCTGGCAGCAGCACGGCCTACCTGCCTGCCAGCCTGCCCTCCCCAGCCACACAGCCCTGCCTGCCTGCCTGCCAGCCCTGGAGGTCTCCCTGCCAGCCCTGGAGGTCTGCCTGCCTGCCTGCCTGCCTGCCTGCCTGCCCTGGAGGTCTGCCATCCTGCCTTCCAGCCCTGGAGGTCAGCCTGCCAGCCCTGGAGGTCTGCCTGTTAGCCCTGGAGGTCAGCCTGTTAGCCCTGGAGGTCTGCCTGCCTGCCCTGGCAGCAGCACTGCCTGCCCTGGAGGTCTGCTATCCAGCCCTGGAGGACAGCCTGCCTGCCCTGGTAGCAGCACTGCCTGCCCTGGTAGCAGCACTGCCTGCCCTGGAGGTCTGCTATCCAGCCCTGGTAGCAGCACTGCCTGCCCTGGAGGTCTGCTATCCAGCCCTGGAGGACAGCCTGCCTGCCCTGGTAGCAGCACTGCCAGCCCTGGAGGTCTGCCTGTTAGCCCTGGAGGTCTGCTATCCAGCCCTGGTAGCAGCACTGCCTGCCCTGGAGGTCTGCCTGCCTGCCCTGGAGGTCTGCCTTCCAGCCCTGGAGGTCTGCTATCCAGCCCTGGTAGCAGCACTGCCTGCCCTGGAGGTCTGCCTGCCTGCCTTCCAGCCCTGGAGGTCTGCTATCCAGCCCTGGTAGCAGCACTGCCTGCCCTGGAGGTCTGCCTGCCTGCCCTGGAGGTCTGCCTTCCAGCCCTGGAGGACAGCCTGCCTGCCCTGGTAGCAGCACTGCCTGCCTTCCAGCCCTGGAGGTCTGCCTGTTAGCCCTGGAGGTCTGCTATCCAGCCCTGGTAGCAGCACTGCCTGCCCTGGAGGTCTGCCTGCCTGCCCTGGAGGTCTGCCTGTTAGCCCTGGAGGTCAGCCTGTTAGCCCTGGAGGTCTGCTATCCAGCCCTGGAGGTCAGCTATCCAGCCCTGGAGGTCTGCCTGCCTGCCCTGGAGGTCTGCCTGTTAGCCCTGGAGGTCTGCTATCCAGCCCTGGAGGACAGCCTGCCTGCCCTGGTAGCAGCACTGCCTGCCCTGGAGGTCTGCTATCCAGCCCTGGAGGTCTGCTATCCAGCCCTGGTAGCAGCACTGCCTGCCCTGGAGGTCAGCCTGTTAGCCCTGGAGGTCTGCCTGCCTGCCCTGGTAGCAGCACGGCCTACCTGCCTGCCTGCCCTCGAGGTCTGCCTGCCTGCCTGCCCTGGAGGTCAGCCTTCCAGCCCTGGCAGCAGCACGGCCTACCTGCCTGCCAGCCTGCCCTCCCCAGCCACACAGCCCTGCCTGCCTGCCTGCCAGCCCTGGAGGTCTCCCTGCCAGCCCTGGAGGTCTGCCTGCCTGCCTGCCTGCCTGCCTGCCTGCCCTGGAGGTCTGCCATCCTGCCTTCCAGCCCTGGAGGTCAGCCTGCCAGCCCTGGAGGTCAGCCTGTTAGCCCTGGAGGTCTGCCTGTCTGCCTGCCTGCCTGCCCTGGAGGTCAGCCTGCCAGCCCTGGAGGTCTGCCTGCCTGCCTGCCTGCCCTGGAGGTCAGCCTGCCAGCCCTGGCAGCAGCACGGCCTACCTGCCTGCCTGCCCTGGAGGTCTGCCTGCCTGCCTGCCCTGGAGGTCAGCCTTCCAGCCCTGGCAGCAGCACGGCCTACCTGCCTGCCAGCCTGCCCTCCCCAGCCACACAGCCCTGCCTGCCTGCCTGCCAGCCCTGGAGGTCTCCCTGCCAGCCCTGGAGGTCTGCCTGCCTGCCTGCCTGCCTGCCTGCCTGCCCTGGAGGTCTGCCATCCTGCCTTCCAGCCCTGGAGGTCAGCCTGCCAGCCCTGGAGGTCAGCCTGTTAGCCCTGGAGGTCTGCCTGCCTGCCTGCCTGCCTGCCCTGGAGGTCTGCCTGCCTGCCTGCCCCGGAGGTCAGCCCCAGGCAGCCGGGTGGCCTGCCTGCTGCTGCTAGGCCGCTGCCCCGAGCCGCCGACCCCATCGACAGGAACACGAGAGAGTTTACAAGCGAGAGGAGGCCACATATTCGACACCTTTCGTGCTCGTTTTAGTCTCCAGTCTGTTTTGACGTGTGTTATTCTGAATCTGCTGCTTTAACTCAAGGGATTCTGTCGCGATTGATGCCTTGTCCTTCGCTGTATGTTTGCACTGGTGTTGTAAGTCGCCCTCTGTAAGATCATCATTTATTATCTGCCAAGAAATAAAGATCATCATAATGTTCCCCAACTTTCAGCTTCTGGGGAGTTTGTTCCAGAGTGTGACGACTCTCTCTCTATCACCATCTCTCTCTCTATCTCCATCTCTCTATCACCATCTCTCTCTCTATCACCATCTCTCTCTCTATCTCTATCTCTCTATCACCATCTCTCTCTCCATCTCCATCTCTCTCTCTATCTCCATCTCTCTCTATCTCCATCTCTATCTCCATCTCTCTATCTCCACCTCTCTCTCCCTCTCCACCTCTCTCTCTCTCTATCTCTCCCTCTCTCTCACTGTGTGTGTGTGTGTGTGTGTGTGTGTGTGTGTGTGTGTGTGTGTGTGTGTGTGTGTGTGTGTGTACAGCAGTGTCCCTAGACGAGAGAGAGATCCCTAGACGGGGAAATTACTTTCAAACTGCAGTACCGAAATGTGTCCGTTAGATGGCAGCATGCACCAAGGAATGAAGGAAAGTGCAAAACAAAATGAAAAGGCACATCGCCTGGGCGAAAAATAATCGTAACAAATCAACGGGGGCATTTCTCCGAAAACTAACACCGGGGCAGTGCTCAGGGGGGTCCCACCTCGTGGCCACCCGGTTTGGGGGGCGATCGGGGCCGGTTCCGAAAATCGCTAAATCTCCCATAGCCAGCCCACGCTCCATCCGATAGAGCAATGCCGGGCGGCCGGCCGGCAACTACGGATCATAACAAATCAACGGGGGCATTTCTCGGAAAACTAACACCGGGGCAGTGCTCAGGGGGGTCCCACCTCGTGGCCACCCGGTTTGGGGGGCCATCGGGGCCGGTTCCGAAAATCGCTAAATCTCCCATAGCCAGCCCACGCTCCATCCGATAGAGCAATGCCGGGCGGCCGGCCGGCAACTACGGATCATAACAAATCAACGGGGGCATTTCTCCGAAAACTAACACCGGGGCAGTGCTCAGGGGGGTCCCACCTCGTGGCCACCCGGTTTGGGGGGCGATCGGGGCCGGTTCCGAAAATCGCTAAATCTCCCATAGCCAGCCCACGCTCCATCCGATAGAGCAATGCCGGGCGGCCGGCCGGCAACTACGGATCATAACAAATCAACGGGGGCATTTCTCCGAAAACTAACACCGGGGCAGTGCTCAGGGGGGTCCCACCTCGTGGCCACCCGGTTTGGGGGGCGATCGGGGCCGGTTCCGAAAATCGCTAAATCTCCCATAGCCAGCCCACGCTCCATCCGATAGAGCAATGCCGGGCGGCCGGCCGGCAACTACGGATCATAAGAAATCAACGGGGGCATTTCTCCGAAAACTAACACCGGGGCAGTGCTCAGGGGGGTCCCACCTCGTGGCCACCCGGTTTGGGGGGCCATCGGGGCCGGCTGAAGAATCGCCCATACTCTGCCATAGGCAGCCCACGGTCCATCCGATCAGAGCAATGCCGGGCGGCCGGCAACCTATGGATCATAACACATCAACGGAGGCATGATAAGAGCATCTTTTATTATCTGCCAAGAAATATAGACCATCACAATGTTCCCCAACTTTCAGCTTCTACCACATCGCTGGGGAGTTTATTCCACTGTGTGACTACTCTCTCTCTATCTCTCTCTCTCTCTCTCTCTCTCTCTCTCTCTCTCTCTGTGTGTGTGTGTGTGTGTGTGTGTGTGTGTGTGTGTGTGTGTGTGTGTGTGTGTGTGTGTGTGTACAGCAGTGTCTCCGGTTTTCCTTTTGGAATGCCTTGAAGCCGGGGGGGCTTTGCACTCATGAGAACATAGGGTGTCCTTGCCCTCCTTTCGCAGCCCAGGGCATTGAGAGATCCCTAGACGGGGAAATTACTTTCAAACTGCAGTACCGAAATGTGTCCGTTAGATGGTAGCATGCACCAAGGAATGAAGGAAAGTGCAAAACAAAATGAAAAGGCACATCGCCTGGGCGAAAAATAATCGTAACAAATCAACGGGGGCATTTCTCCGAAAACTAACACCGGGGCAGTGCTCAGGGGGGTCCCACCTCGTGGCCACCCGGTTTGGGGGGCGATCGGGGCCGGTTCCGAAAATCGCTAAATCTCCCATAGCCAGCCCACGCTCCATCCGATAGAGCAATGCCGGGCGGCCGGCCGGCAACTACGGATCATAACAAATCAACGGGGGCATTTCTCCGAAAACTAACACCGGGGCAGTGCTCAGGGGGGTCCCACCTCGTGGCCACCCGGTTTGGGGGGCGATCGGGGCCGGTTCCGAAAATCGCTAAATCTCCCATAGCCAGCACACGCTCCATCCGATAGAGCAATGCCGGGCGGCCGGCCGGCAACTACGGATCATAACAAATCAACGGGGGCATTTCTCCGAAAACTAACACCGGGGCAGTGCTCAGGGGGGTCCCACCTCGTGGCCACCCGGTTTGGGGGGCGATCGGGGCCGGTTCCGAAAATCGCTAAATCTCCCATAGCCAGCCCACGCTCCATCCGATAGAGCAATGCCGGGCGGCCGGCCGGCAACTACGGATCATAACAAATCAACGGGGGCATTTCTCGGAAAACTAACACCGGGGCAGTGCTCAGGGGGGTCCCACCTCGTGGCCACCCGGTTTGGGGGGCCATCGGGGCCGGTTCCGAAAATCGCTAAATCTCCCATAGCCAGCCCACGCTCCATCCGATAGAGCAATGCCGGGCGGCCGGCCGGCAACTACGGATCATAACAAATCAACGGGGGCATTTCTCCAGAAACTAACACCGGGGCAGTGCTCAGGAGGCTCCCAGCTATCAGCCACCCTATCCCGGGACCGATGGGAGCACTTTAAAATTTTCGAGTCAGGGGACCAGACGGCCGAGTGAAAAACTTTGAAAAATATTCTATCTCCTCACTCCCATTGACTTTGCATTAGGGCGACCAGGCGGCCGGCGGAAAAAAAATCATAACAAATCAACGGGGGCATTTCTCCAGAAACTAACACCGGGGCTGTGCTCAGGGGGCTCCCAGCTATCAGCCACCCTACCCTGGGACCGATGGGAGCACTTTAAAATTTTCGAGTCAGGGGACCAGACGGCCGAGTGAAAAACTTTGAAAAATATTCTATCTCCTCACTCCCATTGACTTTGCATTAGGGCGACCAGGCGGCCGGCGGAAAAAAAATCATAACAAATCAACGGGGGCATTTCTCCAGAAACTAACACCGGGGCAGTGCTCAGGAGGCTCCCAGCTATCAGCCACCCTATCCCGGGACCGATGGGAGCACTTTAAAATTTTCGAGTCAGGGGACCAGACGGCCGAGTGAAAAACTTTGAAAAATATTCTATCTCCTCACTCCCATTGACTTTGCATTAGGGCGACCAGGCGGCCGGCGGAAAAAAAATCATAACAAATCAACGGGGGCATTTCTCCAGAAACTAACACCGGGGCTGTGCTCAGGGGGCTCCCAGCTATCAGCCACCCTACCCTGGGACCGATGGGAGCACTTTAAAATTTTCGAGTCAGGGGACCAGACGGCCGAGTGAAAAACTTTGAAAAATATTCTATCTCCTCACTCCCATTGACTTTGCATTAGGGCGACCAGGCGGCCGGCGGAAAAAAAATCATAACAAATCAACGGGGGCATTTCTCCAGAAACTAACACCGGGGCAGTGCTCAGGGGGCTCCCAGCTATCAGCCACCCTACCCTGGGACCGATGGGAGCACTTTAAAATTTTCGAGTCAGGGGACCAGACGGCCGAGTGAAAAACTTTGAAAAATATTCTATCTCCTCACTCCCATTGACTTTGCATTAGGGCGACCAGGCGGCCGGCGGAAAAAAAATCATAACAAATCAACGGGGGCATTTCTCCAGAAACTAACACCGGGGCAGTGCTCAGGGGGCTCCCAGCTATCAGCCACCCTACCCTGGGACCGATGGGAGCACTTTAAAATTTTCGAGTCAGGGGACCAGACGGCCGAGTGAAAAACTTTGAAAAATATTCTATCTCCTCACTCCCATTGACTTTACATTAGGGCGACCAGGCGGCCGGCGGAAAAAAAATCATAACAAATCAACGGGGGCATTTCTCCAGAAACTAACACCGGGGCTGTGCTCAGGGGGCTCCCAGCTATCAGCCCCCCGGGTCTGGGGGCATTGTTTTTCTTTTTAATCATTTTGAGCATTTCCCCCAGTTTAGAGATGTGTGCCCCTAGACAACCCATTGAGAATAACTATGAAATGTTCTGAAGTTTTGATTTTCAAATGTCGGTGAAAATTGAAAAACGTCATATATTCTTCAAAGGAAGCATGGGGCGATGGTAGGGAGAGTCCCCGCAGCGTGCCTCGGCAGCGATGGGAGCGTTTTCGATGTCCCCGTCCCCCCCCATAGGGATAGAAGGGGAGTTAGGTGACCAGGCGTCCCGGGTCCCAAAAATCGAAAAATTAATATAGAATGCTTTTTAATCCATAAATAAAGTAGGGGGCAGTCCTGGTGAGAGTCCCAGCCACAGCCCCAGTGTGTTTTGGAGTCGTTTGTGGCCGGGTGAAAAACTTTGAAAAATTTTCTATCTCCTCACTCCCATTGACTTTGCATTAGGGCGACCAGGCGGCCGGCGGAAAAAAAATCATAACAAATCAACGGGGGCATTTCTCCGAAAACTAACACCGGGGCAGTGCTCAGGGGGCTCCCAGCTATCAGCCACCCTATCCCGGGACCGATGGGAGCACTTTAAAATTTTCGAGTTAGGGGACCAGGCGGCCGAGTGAAAAACTTTGAAAAATTTTCTATCTCCTCACTCCCATTGACTTTGCATTAGGGCGACCAGGCGGCCGGCGGAAAAAAAATCATAACAAATCAACGGAGGCATTTCTCCGAAAACTAACACCGGGGCAGTGCTCAGGGGGCTCCCAGCTATCAGCCACCCTATCCCGGGACCGATGGGAGCACTTTAAAATTTTCGAGTTAGGGGACCAGGCGGCCGAGTGAAAAACTTAGAAAAATTTTCTATCTCCCCTAGGTGACCAGGCAGCCGGAGCTGATTTTTCTGACCCCTAAAACAATTATTAAAAGGTATTTTTTCGCCAAACTAAGACTTTTAAAATTCAAATAGGATGATTATCTACTGCCCCAGTGGGTTTTTGAACAATTTTAAGCCTTTTTGACAGTTTTCATTTTTCCCCCATTGACTTCAATGGGAGTTAGGTGACCAGTCCTCCGACTTTTGAACCTCTCCTGGGGGGGCTGTGAGCCCCCGATTTCTTTGCAAAGCACGTCATTCGATTCGTCTCAGTCCCCTCTATATACCCCGTGTGTTTGTTTTCTCGAAAAAACCCCGGAACACGGTTTTTTAGGGGGGGGGTGGGGGGGGGGTACTTCGGAGCCATTTGGGGGGGGGTAAACGACATTTCCCGAAATTAATTTTGACACAGCCTTCCTCAGAATCGCTTTTCCAACAAAATGCTTTTTATTTCGAGTCTCTACGATGTTCCTAAGTGGTCGAAACCACTTTTGGACAGTTTTTACACCAAACGGCTCGGGCGCACAGCGGGCCGTGTGCCGATGGGCGGTTCTCGCGGGTCTTAGGCGGGGCTAGGCTGCTCGCGGCGGGCAAGGGAGTGCCGTGTGCAGCCGCCACAGTGTTCCAGGCTGTCAGCATTTCTCTACGGTGCCGGGGGAAATACAGGAACTGGGTTTTTGAAGACACTTAGTGCAATGAGAGAGGTCAAAACTGAGCTAAGGGCACTTGCTGGAGGAAAGTGGCTGGGCCCCGCTAGCTCTTTTACGGACACTTTCTGGACTTGGCCCGGGATTTTCAGACGGTTCTTTGCGACTGTCTGATCATCCAGCGAAATGCAAGGGGGGAACGGTCCCGGCCGCACCCCGCGTTTCAGGCCTCGTCGGCGGCCCGCTCCGGCGGCTGCGCCCGCTAAGTCTTCGCGGCCCGCCGTGGAGAGTGTGTATGCTGCCCGCCCCAGACGTTCACCCCAAGGGCTTGCGGGCCTTTAAGGGTCTGTCTTTCGGGGTTTCACGGGCTCTGACCTCACCTCCCTGTGGTTCCCGACCGGGGTGTATGTATGCTGCCCGCCCCAGACGTTCACCCCAAGGGCTTGCGGGCCTTTAAGGGTCTGTCTTTCGGGGTTTCACGGGCTCTGACATCTCCCCGGTGGTTCCCACGGAACGGACATATGTATGCTGCCCGCCCCCGGCAGGAACCCCAAGGGCTTGCGGGCCTTTAAGGGTGAGTGCGGGGGGCGTACGGGCTCTGACATATCTCCGGTGGCTCCCACGGAACGGACATATGTATGCTGCCCGCCCCCGGCAGGAACCCCAAGGGCTGTCCCGGCCTTTAAGGGTGAGTGCGGGGGGCGTACGGGCTCTGACATATCTCCGGTGGCTCCCACGGAACGGACATATGTATGCTGCCCGCCCCCGGCAGGAACCCCAAGGGCTGTCCCGGCCTTTAAGGGTGAGTGCGGGGGGCGTACGGGCTCTGACATATCTCCGGTGGCTGCCACGAGACGGAATATGTATGCTGCCCGCCCCCGGCAGGAACCCCAAGGGCTGTCCCGGCCTTTAAGGGTGAGTGCGGGGGGCGTACGGGCTCTGACATATCTCCGGTGGCTCCCACGGAACGGACATATGTATGCTGCCCGCCCCCGGCAGGAACCCCAAGGGCTGTCCCGGCCTTTAAGGGTGAGTGCGGGGGGCGTACGGGCTCTGACATATCTCCGGTGGCTGCCACGAGACGGAATATGTATGCTGCCCGCCCCCGGCAGGAACCCCAAGGGCTGTCCCGGCCTTTAAGGGTGAGTGCGGGGGGCGTA
>NW_027102719.1:0-150206 GCF_036373705.1 Amia ocellicauda | reverse complement strand
ACACAGGGCAAGCCAGCTAAGCGATGAAAGGAACCATAACCGATTTAATGTGCCTTTTCACAATTGCTGGCGCTCTGTGCCACGATCAGCCGTGTTCAGCCAGCATTAATGACACAGGCCGCTTGTCTAGAACGGCAACATGAATTGAGCACCATCAGAGTAAACAGACAGTCGCAGTGCGGGGGCTTCTGTAGACTTTCACAATTATCCGAATTTACTTTTCTCACTTGAATTCTGTGCTCTCTATATTATCACTGGATCCAGGGGACTGGGGACAGTGCTGGCTCAGTACCGGTACAATGTGTGCGTGTGTGTGTGTGTGTGTGTGTGTGTTGGGTGGCGGGGGGGGCGTGCTGGGCATCCCAGGTGCTGCTGTCTTAGACCGAGGTGGAGCCCGAGTGGTAGTCTGACGTCACCTTCTCTGTGGCACTCGTCACTTCCTTAGTTATTGTCATCATCGCCGCTGCTGGGGAAACTCTCCACTTTAAAAGTGTCATTGTCCTCACCATACCTGGAGAAATAAAATAAAACGGTTCAGAATGGTTACTGGAAATCAGGGTGGGTGCCCTGCGCTTAAACCAAACACAAGAAAGGACGAGAGTGAAAAGGAAGAAAGGGAAATAAGGAGAGAGAAACGCTCACCTGCACCACAGCTCTCCAGGGTCGACCCATAGTGAGCGCCCAACAAACCAAATGGCCCATCCCTAGCTCCATAATGTCACTATCTATATCATATATGTTTGCTTATATATTGACTTAAATACGGTGTTGCTTATTTATGGTGTATGCAACTGTGTTAAAGGATTTATGTACAAGGTTTCTTCAGTTTAATCCAGTACCCCCCCCCCAATACCAAATGGCCCATCCCTAACTGCACAATATCACTCTATACGTTTACTTGTATTTTAACGTATCTTATTTATGGTCTATGCAACTGTATTTAAGGATTGATACACACGTTTTCTTGTCTTTTGGCTTTGTTTTAGGATTATACTCACGTTTAATGATGCTCTGGTCACTCCACAGACTGCCTCTGTTGTCTGCTGCAAGTGGTACATTCGATTACATCTTGACGTGCGCTAGTAGCGATCGTTTCCAGTACATTTCTATATAAAATACTACCGGAGTTAGGCTGGAGGACACAAACCGAACGCAACCGCTGGCACATTGTCAGTTGCACGCATTCGTGAAACTAGCGCACCGAATAGCGCACCGAGGAAAAATCTGTAGATTTAAACTGTAAAACGTAAGATAATATGCACTAGCCACACGGACTAGTTCTAGAGAATCTGTACTGGCCCGCAGCGAGCTGCACTAGCCATTGGCAAGCGGGCTCGCGTTAAGATCGACCCCTGTAGTAGAACAGTGTGTCTCTATGGTTACCTATGTAGAAGCCCCAGTATAGACCAGTGTGTCTCTGGTCTATTAGATGGACTGTATTATAGAGTTAGACTTATAATTGTCACATTGTGCCAAATGTTGTGTCAAACGTAGTGAGAAGTCTGTTAATTATACAGTAGTCAAGCTGGCTTGCATTAGTCAGTCACTAGTCAGTGGGAACTGTTTCTCTTTGGGTCTAGTCCAGTATGGTCCTGCCTATGACTAGTCTATTGTTGAATGGATTGTTGTTTTAATGAGGGCTCTCAGACTTTTGATTTTAAAATTTACTTTTCACGTTGTGCCTCAGAATGCTCAGGAGTATATGAATCAGATGTGAATTGATAATGAAACAATGATTTGTAAAAATCGATGAAGATCGATGGTTCCATGTTTATGAAATGTTTTGATTCTTGAAGGCAATGTCACTCAATGTGTGTGACTTCTTAATAATAAGTATTACAGTTCAGGCCAAATGGCAGCTGGAATTTGAATACTCTGTATTTCATGTGTTTTAAGTGGTATTGTTCAAATACAGCACATTTAGAAGCCTGAATGATGCAGCAAATTGACAAAACATTGAGTGACAGTGAGTGCAAATTAAATAAGAAATAACAAAGTTTGTTACAGTTTTAAATAATACAAATTGACAATATTTTCAACAATTTTCTTTTCCTGACACACTGGTCTATACTGGGTCTACTACATAGGTAACCATGGAGACACACTGGTCTATACTGGGGCTACTACATAGGTAAACATAGAGACACACTGGTCTATACTGGGGCTACTACATAGTTAACTATAGAGACACACTAGTCTATACTGGGGCTACTACATAGGTAACCATGGAGACACACTGGTCTATACTGGGGCCACTACATAGGTAACCATAGAGACACACTGGTCTATATGGGGCTACTACATAGGTAACCATAGAGACACACTGGTCTATATGGGGCTACTACATAGGTAACCCAGGGCTCTACAGTGCGAGCGTTATGCTCGAATTTGTGAGTGAAAATAATGTTGTGCGAGTGTGAAATACAATTTGGGCGCACAGTGCATATACAATATTTGAACTCTATAAGTAAATACTACATTGACAGGATTTTGATAATAATTATATTTTACACTAATCATTATTACGTTAGAATATGTGGGAAATGTAGTTCGGTTGTTGATTGTCGCAATTAACCGAGAAGGCAATGAAAACTACAAGAACCGTGAATGACGTTCATGACCCAGTGCTGCAGCGGTACATTTGGTACGACATCCAATCACCTACCATCTGGCGTTAGCCGCCTCATCATTAAAACACACTTACGGATACAGTAGTACTCAGCGACAGCGGGGCTGCCAACGACTTAGCGATAAAGTTGATTAAAATCGAATAAAATCTTAAAATGTAATTAATCGTCGATTACTTGGGTCTACCTGGGGCGCAGCTACTAGAAAAAACCTTGAGAGAGGCAACAGCTACACCCGTGGAAAGTAAAGGAGCACTTTACATTGAATTTACACTGAAGAGTTTGCTGCAACATGTGCACGAGTGAACTCACACAGTGCGGGCACAATGACACAGAAAACTGAAGAGACGCACTGGAGCCGATGGCAGGATGGAGACATTCAGCTGGTACATTTCTGGACCGAAAACTTGTCCATTAAGGATGGCACAGTGGACCCGTTTAAACCATACAAGTACTCAACCTTTCTGTTACTTGAGCTACACCTAGTTTGTTTCTTACGGTGGCCCTGAAGTGCAACTGCTGATAAAATAAAACAGCAGCTGCGAGATTTGCAGTGGCTGTGAGATTTGGAAGTGCTGAAAAATAGAGCCGCTGCTGCAGCATTTTCAGAAGCAATTACGGAAAGGGAGGGTGTGTTTTAAAATATATTTGACTGATGCCATTGGACAGCAAACAAGTCACGTCGGCCGAGCTGCTTCTCCAGAAGAGTCAACAGAATCTGAGGAAGGGGCGCCAACTGCGCAGTGCGTGAAGTATTCATATTAATATTGTTGTGATCTTCTGCTCTCTCGAGGCTCCACTGTACAGCACTGTATTTAAATGTCTTGCACATTGTTACATTTGTTTTTCATTTTAGCATTAAATATGAACCATTTATGATGATGTACCACTAATTGTTTGTGACCCTAAATTTTGGACTGTGCCCCTACATTGTTTTCAATTTAGGGTCACAGTGCTCCTGAGGAAAAAAGTAAACGTAGAGCCCTGTAACCATAGAGACACGTGGTTCTAAACTGGGATTAGGTAACCATAGAAACACACTGGTCTATACTGGTCCTACTACATAGGTAACCATAGAGACACACTGGTCTATACTGGGCATACGAAAGAGGTAACCATAGAGACACACGGTTCTATACTGGGACCAGGTAGCCATAGAGAGACACTGTCCTATACTGGGGTTACTATTTTATTTTGTAATAATTATCTGAATCTCAGCCAATGAGTTCCTCATCCACCTAACAGACACTCATACAAGACAGTGTCCTAGTCCTGCGCTCTTGTTGGGAAGGATATATCACAAGAACCATCTTAAATTGCCCACTGTTCTAAAACTTACTATATAAGGACCTACCTCGCTCTCCTTGTTTGTTGGGTAGAAAGATTGTGGTGGTTTTGACTGTGATAATATATATATATTTTAAGGATTGCTTGCGTTTTTGATTTGGACTGTTACTGAGAACCCTAATTTTGTGATTGAACCTGGACTGGCTGAGGACCCACTGCCTACTGATTTGGGCAAACACTTTCACAATGTCAGAGAAGCCTTTGTGTTTGATCACTTTGTAAGTGATGGTAACAAAGAAGGAAACCTGGACCCCACCGGACCTCACTTTCGCAGCCCCCCAGCCCCCCAGCCCCCCCGGACCTCACTTCATCAGCATCAGGTCTATACTGGGGCTTCTACATAGGTAACCATATGTAACGAGGAGTTTGTAAATGTCCTGCTGTTGTAGGGGTTCTAAGCTAGATATCTTGGATGGATGAGAAACTAAAGGATCTAAGTCCGCGCCCCCAACACAGTTCGTCCCTATACCCCCCAAATTTGAGGTATGTGCCCATCCTGCGTTATATATTTTTTTACATACTGAAGTATAGCTGTGACCTAATTTGGCAAAGTAGGGTTCAAGATTTAAATTCACAATGGCTACCTGAACTAACAGTAATGGGGCACACAAAAAGTAAACAGAGAGGATAACTAAACTATTCCTACCCTCCCGAATCTTACAGGACAGGCGAGACACCCCTACACCAAGATACTTATACAATAGAAAAACTATGGTCATGCTATGCTTCAAAGAAAGAAAATGCTATTGCTGCTGACTTGCGTTTTTCCCTTTTTACCTTCTCTGATCACAATGCTTTTTGACAAAAACTCAGGTGCAGGTGCACCCTGCGCTATCCTTTGCCCGATCTTTGTCCAGGAAATCTCACTGTAGTCATCTTAGTTCAACACGGGCTCTCCTTAACTGCGTGTCACACGGGTCCAGTTCACTTTGCACCTAGAACAGTCTCTTCTAAAAAAAAACTTGAAAAGAAACACAATTCCAGGCCAGTGTTCAAAAACAAAGTTCATTGTTTTCATATAAAAAACATGTTTATTTCCTCTGCACACTACACAGCTCCAATTAGCACACTCAACTAATCATGGCAACTACTCTTCCCGAACTACAGCCCACCCTTTTTCTCGAGAAAGCTACATTCCGATTGGACAGCAGGTTAGGCGATTCAGTAATTCAGTTGGTTTGCGAAGCCATCCATTACATTAGACCTCTCTGGTGATCTTAATGTAACAATACCGTATTCTGAACAAAGTAGTATCCCTTACAGTATCCCCCCTGTTGAAAACCTGCTGAATTAATACAGGTTATATATCAAAACATTCCAGGCAATTTCAGGATACCTTTTAAGGGGTCTGTGATCTATAATGACAAAACACTGCATATTTTTTGTAAATACCCTTCTATTAAGCTTACTGGAAGTGTACCCTTGTTATGTCTCTAGGAGCGTCTCACAACAGGGGAATCCTCCCTCTCTAGCTCTAGATCATCCAAGGGTTCTGGTTCCTGCCCATCTAGAATTCCCTCTGGTTCTAGAATATTTTCCATCTGTGTGTTTGTGACTCTACACACAGAGACGCACTGTTCTGTACTGGGGCTTCTATATAGCTAACCATAGAGACACACTGGTCTATACTGGGATTAGGTAACCATAGAGACACACTGTTCTATACTGGGGCTTCTACATAGGTAACCATAGAGACACTGTTCTATACTGGGGCTTCTACATAGGTAACCATTAGTAATATTACGTATTAGTCCTTTTATTCCCTGGAAGATAACACTTCACAGCATTTGATCATGCTTCTTGTGTTACTAATACTTGTATTATTGATTGATTTCCCCCTTGCTCCCTTTCCCGTAACCCTTGACTGTGACCTTACATCTTGACACCACTTAGCTTTTACGTTCCAGGATGTATGACCTCACTTACTGTACTTACCTGTGTAAATTGGAAGTTGTAAAATGTATTATATTTTGAATTGCTTTGTACAATGTAAATTTGTATTTGTAATATTTGATGCCTTAACTGTATTCTTGCAATTTGTATAGCACTGGATAAGGGCATCTGCCAAGAAATAATAATAATAATAATAATAATAATAATAATAATAATAATAATAATAATAATAATAATAATAGCCATAGAGACACACTGGTCTGTACTGGGACAAGGTAACCATAGAGACACTGGTCTATACTGAACTGATGCTGGTCATGAAATGTACCCTGTGATGAGGTGTGCGTGATGGTAAAGCAGTAGATCTTTTGGAGTATCAGGGCTCATAGTGTTGCATTTTTGCGGAGTTCTTCAACACAGGTTTGTATTTCACTATCATGTTTACTTTAAATAGCTCAGAGAAATGTCCTTTATTTAGAGCTTCTCTGAGACCCCTGATTGGAATTCACTGCTTTGTGCAGTACATCAGAATGTCAGTCACAGCTTTAATCACAATTCCTCTCAAATAAGCCTTCCTGGAATCCCGATTTAACCAATTAAAAATGTTTCTGTGTGGCTTTGTCTGTAACCTTCGGATGGACAGTACCAATTGCTTGCTTCATGTTTTGAACGGCTCTGATTCAAATGCTTAAAATCTTTAAAACCATTTTTAGTGAATGTTTCTTCGGTGTGGGAATCAGAACAAATGCCTGCATATCTACAGATAATTGCATTTCTGGCTATGCTGTATTCCATCCAGCGATACTTCTCATACCACCGCTGTGATGAAAAACTTTGGGATTTAACACAAATTAAAGCAAATGCCTGCAATTTGGGCCGTGTAGGTAACTCATCTATTCCTTATAAATCCGAGGGACAGTAAAATGTTTCCTTACCGAATTCAACACTGGCCTGTGGATGCAAAGCAGTGCTTATATTGGTTTCTTCCGATGCAGTTGGTGATTTATCAGGTTGTGTAATGTGCTGTTCTGATAGTTCTCTTCTCGTCTTTTGAAATAATTCAACAAATAATTTTGTTTCACCATTTGTAGGAACTCCGTTCACAACTACATTTGTTCAGTTGTCATGGTGTGATGCACTAGGTAAAAAACATTTACCACAGCCAGTTATAACCTACTTGTGCATAACTTAGCCAAAATGTAACCATTAGTTTGAAAAGAACCAGCCCCCATGCTTTGGAATAAAGCCTGTGATTTGCCGAAACACGTTATTGCTTCAGAATCTTATATTTATAATGTTTTTTTAACACGCGGGAGAAATTTTACACTCTCTGATTGGGTGGACCTGAGAGGTAAGTAGGTGGGCCATGGCCCACCCAGGCCCACCCAGGCCCACCCATGGCTACGCTCCTGTTGTGGCCCAGGTGCTTATTTGACACCCAGACTTACGGCCCACTGATTGATTTAGGTTAGCGTTGTAGCTCCCCCATCTGGGGATACAGTGGAATTGTTGCCTTTATTAAAGAGTCTAAAGACGGCTGTCCGGTTCTGAACTTGGACCTGAAGTATTGTGTATTTTAAGTATCGCGTGTCTTCAAAGCATGCAGGGAAAATGTACAATGACTCGAGATCGTCACCCTTGAACTCCCTCACTACTTTTGTTCTCTGAAAGTAGCTGATAGAAACTTGCACACAACTAGTTATTCAGAGATAACATTACCACTTTAAACGATTTCTGAATTGGGCTACAGTGGCTGTTATAATGGGGTTTTAGATTTCCTAAACATTGACTGGGAAAGCCCAGTTGAGACTACAGAAGCAGAAGTAGAAATGTTTTAGAGGGCAAACGACTGCTTTCTACCTCAATTAGTCAGGGAACCAACCAGAGAGAGCACATTCTATTTGATATTTTCAAATGACCAATGGTGAACTGCGGTCACAATATGGTTAGCTTTGCGGCATACTTTCACAAAACAAGGACCTACACTCCGTTGAGCCTCTTACTAAAAATGAAGCCACATTTCTTCAAATCATAAATGTAACCGCTACACTGTAAAAATTATTTGTTGACGCAACGTGACTTAGTCAAGTCATCTTGTTGCTTTGACTCAGTTTAGCAAACATGAAGTGTTAAGTTCACTCACTGTTGAAATAACATGCAGTAAATTGAGCCAACCTACTCTATCAATTAATAAGCATTTAGAATTTTTAGTTAAGTCAACTGAAAAACATATTAATTGAACTTAATTTTTCAAGTTTTCACAACTATAAACCAAGTCTAATTGACAAAATAGTCATTCTTCCTCAACTTTCATTACTTACAGTGAGGGAAAAAAGTATTTGATCCCCTGCTGATTTTGTACGTTTGCCCACTGACAAAGAAATGATCAGTCTATAATTTTAATGGTAGGTGTATTTTAACAGTGAGAGACAGAATAACAACAAAAAAATCCAGAAAAACGCATTTCAAAAAAGTTATAAATTGATTTGCATGTTAATTAGGGAAAGAAGTATTTGATCTCCTATCAATCAGCAAGATTTCTGGCTCCCAGGTGTCTTTTATACAGGTAATGAGCTGACATTAGGAGCGCTCCTAAATCTCAGCTCGTTACCTGTATAAAAGACACCTGTCCACAGAAGCAATCAATCAATCAGATTCCAAACTCTCCACCATGGCCAAGACCAAAGAGCTGTCCAAGGATGTCAGGGACAAGATTGTAGACCTACACAAGGCTGGAATGGGCTACAAGACCATCGCCAAGCAGCTTGGTGAGAAGGTGACAACAGTTGGTGCGATTATTCGCAAATGGAAGAAACACAAAATAACTGTCAGTCTTCCTCGGTCTGGGGCTCCATGCAAGATCTCACCTCGTGGAGTTTCAATGATCATGAGAACGGTGAGGAATCAGCCCAGAACTACACGGGAGGATCTTGTTAATGATCTCAAGGCAGCTGGGACCATAGTCACCAAGAAAACAATTGGTAACACACTACGCCATGAAGGACTGAAATCCTGCAGCGCCCGCAAGGTCCCCCTTCTCAAGAAAGCACATGTACAGGCCCGTCTAAAGTTTGCCAATGAACATCTGAATGATTCAGAGGAGAACTGGGTGAAAGTGTTGTGGTCAGATGAGACCAAAATCGAGCTCTTTGGCATCAACTCAACTCGCCGTGTTTGGAGGAGGAGGAATGCTGCCTATGACCCCAAGAACACCATCCCCACCATCAAACATGGAGGTGGAAACATTATGCTTTGGGGGTGTTTTTCTGCTAAGGGGACAGGACAACTGCACCGCATCAAAGGGATGATGGACGGGGCCATGTACCGTCAAATCTTGGGTGAGAACCTCCTTCCCTCAGCCAGGGCATTGAAAATGGGTCGTGGATGGGTATTCCAGCATGACAATGACCCAAAACACACAGGAGTGGCTCAAAAAGAAGCACATTAAGGTCCAGGAGTGGCCTAGCCAGTCTCCAGACCTTAATCCCATAGAAAATCTGTGGAGGGAGCTGAAGGTTCGAGTTGCCAAACGTCAGCCTCGAAACCTTAATGACTTGGAGAGGATCTGCAAAGAGGAGTGGGACAAAATCCCTCCTGAGATGTGTGCAAACCTGGTGGCCAACTACAAGAAACGTCTGACCTCTGTGATTGCCAACAAGGGTTTTGCCACCAAGTACTGAGTCGAAGGGGTCAAATACTTATTTCCCTCATTAACATGCAAATCAATTTATAACTTTTGAAATGCATTTTTCTTGGATTTTTTTGTTGTTATTCTGTCTCTCACTGCTAAAATACATCTACCATTAAAACTATAGACTGATCATTTATTTGTCAGTGGGCAAACGTACAAAATCAGCAGGGGATCAAATACTTTTTTCCCCCACTGTACTTATTAATTTCATTATTTGCAATCCACAAAGTCCATCTATAATCATTCAAACGCGGGCTACTTCATCTTTTCTTGCATGATCAGCATCTTTATCCCATGCTAATTAATACAAAAAATGTCTCAACTCCGGTAAAGTAGTATGTCATCATGACGTGATGGTTTTGGCACATGCGCATTGCACAAAACGTTCATAGAACATATGTTTTGTGGTTACCTGAGCACGTTATTTAAAGTTTTACAATTCTGTTCAAGTTGAGGTTGTTGTAACTCATCTTATTGTGTGGTGAGAGACTGCAATTTCACAGAACATGATTTTACTTGTCCAATTTCCAAAACGAGCTCTCTTCAATCTCCGTTTCAAATCCATGTTGATTTGCGGGTAATCACTGTATCCACTCAATCTTACTACAGTTGTAAGAAAACACCTGTAATGCTGTACAATGCATGTGTTTATCAAGCACATGAAAGATTGTAGACAGGTAGAGATCGCCACTTGAGTGCCAGACTGACTCTATTGTAAAGGGAAGGCAGGATTATGTGTTATATTTGATTTATTATGTATTTAAATGACCAGTCAAAATAACCCGATTTTGGCTATTCTAGGTAAATGTGTTTATAACTTATTTATTTTCGTGTTTATGCAGCTAAAACGCTGTAGGCATGTTTAATACATATAGTTAGGAATAGTCACGAATGGGTATATACGCAGTGTATTTTGGAACATAGTATAATTCAAATTTGAATAACCAAAACGGTCAAATTGACCGGCTCTGCGCTTGTAGTGTTAAATGTGGGTGTCATATCGTGGGCCGCACTTCCATGTGTGACGGGCCGCAGGTCGAGAACCACTGCCCTATTCAGAACAGGTTGGTCAGATAGGACCAGAACCAGTGCAGACCCAAAGAACAGAGGACGAGCGTTAGGCAGACAAACCCCAGGGCCCCAGGGCCACAGGTTAGTGCTTTCCTGGAGGTCTTTAGCTCCCCTGTATAATGGACCATTCCAGAGAGATTCCCCTTTGCAGTCAATATCATCAGCTCAGCAGTTTGCCAATACAGATCCCTGGGGAGGTGGGGGCTCAAATCCAGGACCAGGGTTAGCCACCCCTAGCATAAAGCAAAACATTACATGTGTTTAAATGGTTGAAGTCAATACAATGATTAATGAATTGATGTATTTATTGAGGTGGCTGTGACAGAGCGGTTATAGAGACTATTGCGCTCCTTCACAGCAGCGTCTCTGTTGCTTATATTAAGTTATACTAAGGTATGCTGAGCTGACGATATTGAGGTTTTTACTAAAGAAAAAACAGATAACATGCCACAGGTTAACAACCAGTCCAGTCAAACCCTAAGAGAGATCAGGATAAATGAGGAGGAGGTAGTAAAGGGACTAGCAGAATTAAAAACAAACAAATCACCTGGGCCAGATGGTATATTTCCAACAGTACGTAAAGAAATTATGGAAATGATTGTATTAATTATTTCTAAATAGCACTGGTTTCACTGTTTTTGAATGTTTTGCTGGTTTTTTTATTTGTCAAATGCATTGACCGTTATTGTTCTTTTAAATGCATCAGATTGTTTTGATAGTTTTTGTTTGTTTGTTGTTTTTTACATTTCAGTTATTTTGACAATTTTTTCACCATTGCATAAATTAAATAGTCTAAAATGTGCTTTTTATTATTTTGTCTTGCTTTTCAAAGACAAAATCAATTACAAAACTACAATTAAAAAATATGTATTTAAGACTGAACATTAAACACTGTGCCAACAAAGCACAATAAATAAAATAAAATCAAATAGATAAATTTATATCTGGCCATCTTTGAGCCCCCCTTCTTGAATAGCCTACTGTGAAAGCCGGCTTTATTTAGTTCAGGTATGTCAAGAAAGGGCGGAGATACAAAACAAAAACAAAATCAAAAGCAAAAGCAAAAAGTGTCCACAATCGGGGTGCTCCGGGCAGACAGGGGTAATAGATACAGTCCACCTTCTTGTCGGTTAGCTGCTTCCGTCGGGGAGGGAGAGGGATTAAATAAACAGGGCACAGCCCACTTTATAGCGAGACACTCCTTTTCAATGGTGCTATATTTACGCTCCTGGGCTATAATTGTTTGCTTAGATAGAGGACGGGGTGTTCCTGACCCCCAACACTCTGGGACAGGACCGCGCCCACTCCAACTTCTCAGGCGTCGGTCTGTAGAATGAAAGGGAGAGAGAAGTCAAGGCATTTAAAAAAAGGGTGTTGGCAGAGGCGGTCCTTAATCGCCTGGAAAGCCACCTGGCACTGCTCCGTCCACTGGAACGTATCTGGAGCACCTTTTCGTGTCAGTTCGGTCAGGGGGTAAGCCAGGGTGGCAAAGTCCGGCAGAAACTGGCGATAATACCCGGAAAACCCCAAAAACTGCCGAACTTCCTTTTTGGACTTAGGAGGCGGACAGGAGGCAATAGAGGTCACTTTGTCAACGACTGGCCATACCTGCCCCCCTCCTAAGAGGTACCCCAGATACTTGGTCTCCCTCCTCCCAACTGTTCACTTGCCCGGGTTTTCCGTGAGCAGCGCCCAGCCGATCCAGCAACTCATCCACACGGGGCATCGGATAGGCATCAAACCTAGACACTGCATTGAGCTCCCTATAATCAACGCAGAATCTAGTGCTGCCGTCAGGCTTTGGCACCAAGACTATAGGGCTACACCATTCCGATTGTGACTTTTCAATGACTCCCAGCTCCAACATCTTCTGCACCTCTTCATTGACAGCCTACTTTTTGTAATAGGGGGTGCGACAGGGTTTGACACGCACGCAGGTGTCCAGTGCAGTGTGGATGTGGTGTTCAATGAGAGGTGTGAGCCCGGGTTGGTGAGAAAAGACATGCTGGAAGCGGCACAATAAAGAGCGAACCTGCTGTTTCTGGGCGTTTGTTAAATTGAGTTCAGTGCGAACCTCAGAAACAGCGGCTTCAGACTCTTTATTGTGGGGGGAACTAGAAGCACCCAATGCTTCCTCCTCTCGCCACTTCTTCAGCATGTTCAGATGATAGATCTGCTTTTCCCTCCGACGATCCGGGCGACACACCTCATAATCAACATCCCCTAAGCGGCGTGTGACCACAAAGGGTCCCTGCCACTTAGCCAGCAGTTTAGATGTTGAATTTGGGAATAACACCAGTACCATGTCCTTGGGTGAATGATCGTAACCGGGCTCTCCTGTTGTACATGCGCTGTTGTCGCTCCTGGGCCTGTAAGAGATGCGACTGTGCAAGTTTCCCCAGTGCCGATAGCCGATCTCTCAGGTCCAGGATGTGCTGTACCACAGAGGTCTGGGAGGGGGCGGTCGCCTCCCAGTCCTCCTTTATTAAGAGTGTAGAAGGGTTTTCTGGTCTCCAGATGGAGGCGTGGGTTCAAATCCCACTTCTGACAGATTGATTTATAGCATCACCAGTGCTAGCAATTGCAAAAGTGTTCTTTTCACACTTGTGTAATGCATTTTCCAGCCATATTATACAAACATGAGCAAATGCCTGGCAGAGAGATTGCTTTTGCTGGCTGGTTAGCTCAGTTGGTTAGAGCGTGGTGCTAATAACGCCAAGGTCTTGGGTTTGATCCCCTCATCGGCCAAGGCCAATCCAAGGTGCTCGTCCGTCTAGTACGAGACCTGTTCTTTGAAAGTTTGAGACGAAACTCCCTGAAAGCAAGCGTAGTAGTGCACTTAAGCAGTGGTAGGATCTACAAGACTTCATCAAGTTGTGTCAAAGTCGGCCATCTACATGCACACAGGAAAATGTCCGTTCTCTGCTTTGCTTTTCTCAGAACACTTCATTTGCATTCTGTCCTCTGATTGTTTCAACTCGTGGGCTCCTGCCAATTCCTTATTACACAGACTTGGAGAGGGAAGCAAAGCCAGTGGCTTCAAGAATCAACGAAAGTTTCATGAATGGCACATCTAAGCCATGGTGCCAACCTGACATTGAACTGTTTGTCACCTTGACTCGGTTGCATAAGTGTTGAAAGTCACGAAATCCCGCAATTCTGTGGCCTCATTCTCAATGGTATCATCTATAATACAACTCTCAAAAAAATAAGGGAACACGTAATCATCACAGCATAACACCAAGTCAGTTACACTTCAGGCATATCAATCTGTACAGTTAGGAAGCCTAAGCGGTTGTGAATCACTGTCTCTTGTTTTGGTGCAAATGAAAGTGACAGCAGGTGCACCGGAGAGAGGCAACAGCAAGACAACCCCAAAAAGGGAATGGTTTTGCAGGTGGTGGCCACAGACGATTGCTCTCTCCTTATCCTTCCTGACTGATTCTTCTCTAGTTTTGCCTTTTGCTAGTGTCCTTGTCACTACTGGTATTATGAGGCGCTCCCTGCAGCCCATTCAGGTTGCACAGGTAGTCCAGCTCCTTCAGGATGTCACATTCATATGTGCTATCAGAAGAACCAGAAGGACCAGTATCTGCTTTTTTGTGCGAGGAGGAACAGGAGGAGCATTGCCTGAGCCCTCCAAAATGACCTCCAGCGGTCTACTGGTGTGCATGTTTCTGACTAAACTGTCAGAAACAGACTCTATGAGGGTGGCACGAGGGCCCGTCATCCTCTAGTGGGACCTGTGCTCACAGCCCAGCACCGTGCAGCTCGATTGGTATTCGTGAAAGAGTGTGGAGGCACCGTGGTGAACGTTATTCTGTCTGCAACATCATCCAGCATGATCGGTTTGGCTGCTGGTTTGGAGAGAAACACAAAGTGCCCTCTGTGTATTCACTATGCAACCATCAACAACTCTGACCTGGTCATATATATGTCCCAGGGCATCATCCTGTGTCTGGTCCATAGCGAAATCGGAAACCCGGTTGAAGGCGGGATCCAGTGTCGGGCCTTCCACTGGAAGAAGGAGAGAGGAGGTGAGTCCCAGAACTCGTTCCTTCCCCTGGGTCCAACAGGGTACTGTTGGCTGCTACACGACTGGAGTCAGAGGGAAGGCTGTCCCTGCCCCTCTCATCGCCTGCAGTCACTAATGGTGATCGGTCCCCAGAGACATGTCCCAATTGTGCCCCAGCCAAATCAGACAATGAGAGCCTAGGATCTTTAATATTGGACAGAAATTCAGAGCCTCTGGGTCGTCCTCCGGTCCCATCTTTGGAATCTGCAGACCTGCCCAAGCCGGGTTTGCTGCGGCCACAGCGTCTCGAGAGTTTGTTGTTTTTGAGCCTGCAGCTTCACCACTGGGGCCAACAACTGTTCCACTGGAGACGCCTCCATAGCTGTCCTTCCGGGTACAGAGTTCAGGGTAAGTATGTCACAAAGCTTCCCCACATTGGCCACCAAATGTAAATGCCGGAACCAATAAACGGAGAGAGTCTCGGGTTCCGGCGGTGTCCGAGCTTTATTGGGGTTCACAATAGTCCAACAGAAAAAAACACAAAAAGGGGAAAACAAGGCAAAACCAGCACACAAAACAGCCACACAAACAGGGTGCTCCGGGCAGTCACAATAAAGTCTCCCTCGGGGAAGGAGAGGGATTAAATAGATGAAGCACACCTGCCAATGACATCACAGTCGCCTCAGTGATCATTGCCTGCAGCCGTGAGCTCACAAGCTGTCTGCGAAGCAGCGGACAACACGGCTGCAACACATGAGCACCTAATTAGTGTGCGTCAGCAGCAGCCATGCCGTGACAGACAGCGTCCTGCCAAAATCACAATAAGATGTATAAAAGTACAGAAAAACAAAATGTAATAAACTAGAAATAATCTTTAATACATAGAACTAAAGAAAATAGGTTTAGTGTTTACAGATTCCTTTTTGGAAATACAATGACATGCATTACAAATGAGTATTTACATTTTATTTACAGCTGGTGCTCATGTGTCACTGTGCCCCTCAGGCTGTGGGAGGCGGTGACATATTGGGCAGCCAGGGAGGCTGTGTGTCCCTCCTCCAGGAGGACTGACCATTTTTATTTTTTCTCAGTTTTGTCAAAGGTAGGGTGGCATTCATTATTTTGTTAAGGAATGTGTCCCTTATTTTGGGCATATTTATTGCATTGCAGGAGGAAGTGCAACTCTCTCTCTCTGTCTCTTTCTCTCTCTGTGTGCGTCCATCTTGGACTCGGGTTCCTCTTCATCACCAGAAGGGGGAGCCGGAGTAGATTCCTGCAGAGATTGACACTTGTTTTTTTGTTTCAGCAGAAACAGTGCGGAGGCGACCCAAATCCTGGTGGGGGGAGGTGTTTAAAAAAAAAAAGTTTTATCTTCTTCATAATGACATTATCCTTCAAGAAAAGACAAAGGGCATCAGATGATCAATACGTTAATACATCTCTTATAATCTCTCTTTAAAATACCAACTATTACAATGTTAACCATACATAAACAAAACAACCTATGCTTTTGTTTTTAATGTTGCTAGATCTCACAGTGATAAAATAAGGAAGATATGGTTTAACCAAAAAAGTTGATAAAACATTTCTTGGCAGAGCGCAAACAGAGGACATGTAAATAGGCTGACATTAAATTAAAGATAAGATTCTAAATAAGCTATCTTTTCTCTTCAGTCATGATGAGGAAAAAATTATAACTTGAATAATTTCATTCAGAATGACAAAGTTGCTCAATGTAAGCGCATTTTTCAGAGTAACGTTAGCACAGCTTCCTACAAATTGTCTGAAAGATAAGATTAAAAAAGAAATCAGCTATCGGCTATGTTACAAATGAGAATTATACTATTAATATTGTACATTTATGATCATTATGTTTGTAGTTTGGATATGTCGATAATATATTTGACAGTAAATGGGTTTTATACGGTGTGTCCAAAAATACTAAACAAAAACCCATCCCAATTTGCGTTACGTGATCGGGACCACTCCGTGGACCACAGTGCCGAGGTCCGGACCACTCAGTCGCTGTGGTCCAGACCTTGGACCAAAAAATGTTACAACCCCTACTGCTCCGCTGTGTCAGTTGTTTCTGTAACTGAATCACAAAACTGGGTTTTGATGTGCTCCCCACGTGCGTGTTTACAACGTCACTGAAGAAAAAAAACATCGAATCTGGAACACTGACGAGAATTGGAAGAAGCCGTGGCTGTGGCTAACTGTGTCTGTGAGTAGTATAGATGGCAGCATCACTTATTTTGACAGCCGGAAGTCCCGCCCTCCCTATGTACCTTTGAACTGGAACTCCTCTCTCCTTCCCAGCACCCCCCTGGGTTACTCTTTGACCCTCCCTCCTTATGTACCATTGAACCGGAACTCCTCTCTCCTTCCCAGCACCCCCCTGGGTTACCATTTGACCCTCCCTTGTCAGCCATCTTGGATGATATCGGCCATTTTGACTGATATCGGCCATTTGTAAGGTCATAGGTCATCTGGTAAGATGGTAGCCATTTTGTTAGGGTGACATCCATCATGGTGAATGTCCAAGGGCACCTCACACTGCTGGTGTGGAGGTGTAATGTTTAATAGCATAAACTGTGTTTTTAAGGTTATATTGTTTTATGATTCTGTTTAAGTAAATAAAAAGAGAATAAGAAAAGTTTTAAATACATATATATATATTTAAAGTTATATTGTTTTATGATACTATTTTAGTAAATAAAAAGAGAATAAAAGTTTTAAATACAGATATATATATATAATCAATAGGTTATATTGTTTTATGATACTGTTTTAGTAAATAAAAAGAGTATAAGAAAATAAAAGTTTTATATTTTTTTTTAGGTTATAATGTTAAATGATTCGTTTTAGTAAATTAAAAAATAAGAAAAATAAACGTTTTATATATATTTAAGGTTACACTGTTTTATGATACTGGTTTAGTAAATTAAAAAGAAAAATGAATATTTACCCAGAGTGGGATTTGAACCCACATGTGTTTTTAGTTTATATGTTTTATGATTAGGGTTAGGATGATACTGTGTTTGCAAAATAAAAAGGTAAGAAAAAATCGATTAAGAAATGTATAGACTTACATACACTCACCTAAAGGATTATTAGGAACACCTGTTCAATTTCTCATTAATGCAATTATCTAAGCAACCAATCACATGGCAGTTGCTTCAATGCATTTATGGGTGTGGTCCTGGTCCAGACAATCTCCTGAACTCCAAACTGAATGTCTGAATGGGAAAGAAAGGTGATTTAAGCAATTTTGAGCGTGGCATGGTTGTTGGTGCCAGACAGGCCGGTCTGAGTATTTCACAATCTGCTCAGTTACTGGGATTTTCACGCACAACCATTTCTAGGGTTTACAAAGAATGGTGTGAAAAGGGAAAAACATCCAGTATGCGGCAGTCCTGTGGGCGAAAATGCCTTGTTGATGCTAGAGGTCAGAGGAGAATGGGCCGACTGATTCAAGCTGATAGAAGAGCAACTTTGACTGAAATAACCACTCGTTACAACCGAGGTATGCAGCAAAGCATTTGTGAAGCCACAACACGTACAACCTTGAGGCGGATGGGCTACAACAGCAGAAGACCCCACCGGGTACCACTCATCTCCACTACAAATAGGAAAAAGAGGCTACAATTTGCACAAGCTCACCAAAATTGGACAGTTGCAGACTGGAAAAATGTTGCCTGGTCTGATGAGTCTCGATTTCTGTTGAGACATTCAGATGGTAGAGTCAGAATTTGGCGTAAACAGAATGAGAACATGGATCCATCATGCCTTGTTACCACTGTGCAGGCTGCTGGTGGTGGTGTAATGGTGTGGGGGATGTTTTCTTGGCACACTTTAGGCCCCTTAGTGCCAATTGGGCATCGTTTAAATGCCACGGCCTACCTGAGCATTGTTTCTGACCATGTCCATCCCTTTATGACCACCATGTACCCATCCTCTGATGGCTACTTCCAGCAGGATAATGCACCATGTCACAAAGGTCGAATCATTTCCAATTGGTTTCTTGAACATGACAATGAGTTCACTGTACTAAACTGGCCCCCACAGTCACCAGATCTCAACCCAATAGAGCATCTTTGGGATGTGGTGGAACGGGAGCTTCGTGCCCTGGATGTGCATCCCACAAATCTCCATCAACTGCAAGATGCTATCCTATCAATATGGGCCAACATTTCTAAAGAATGCTTTCAGCATCTTGTTGAATCAATGCCACGTAGAATTAAGGCAGTTCTGAAGGCGAAAGGGGGTCAAACACAGTATTAGTATGGTGTTCCTAATAATCCTTTAGGTGAGTGTATATTGCATGTCATTACATATATATTTAAGCAAACACAGATAAACACACATACCTATATCTCTTTAGTTTATATTTATCAATAGACAATAGAGAACAACAGTGAAATATATAGAATTATATCTGTTCATTTTGACCAGCACTGTACTTATTATATTTGTTACATTAGTGAATGCTCAAACGTAGCCTTAACATGTATCATATTTAAGAATATACTGCATTTCATTCCATTACACACACACACACAAACATATATATATCTTGTTAGGTTTTATTTATCAATAGACACTAAAGACATGCACACCACTTTTCTTAGAGAGACACAGTGAAGCACTATTTGTGAATACTCATATGTAATAAATAATATATGTATATATGATTTGTTTGTGCTCAAATGTATAGAATTCATAAAATACACACACACACACACACAATGGTGACTTTTATTGTGACAAACAAGCATTTTACAACATGGAACATAGTCAGAAGTAGAAAAAGATACTCCATGAAATGTTGTATAGATACTTGTAATCATTAATTTCTGGTTCACAACACCAACATTGGACAGAAAGAAACCTGACCTGTACGGAGTAATGTCATTTCCAGCATATTCCATATATATTCTATTCAGTCTTTCACTCTTGGCTTCTTTTTCAAAGTTATACCAGGTTCTACCAAGTTATACCAAGTATCTATTGTAAATAAAGTGAGAAACACTTCAGTTTCTATTCCTTTGGAAATACCTTATTTTTCAAACCTACAAATACATGGTGACAACTGCAAGCATGACACACATACAAAACACAGAAATAGGGACCACACTGCAAGGATATAATAAGCACAAATGGTATTTTACTGCAAATTTTAGGTTTTGTAAAATTATTTATGTAACTTCTAGGAGTAATCTGCAAACTACATAGTGAAAATGCAGTCAGTCTTCAGGAAACACACACAGCAGACTGAAATAAGCACAACGTCATATTTATATGAACCAAAACTGCATTCTACTAAACCCTGAAACTCTGAAAAATCACTACAAACTCTATGTTTTGTAAAATGGCTTATTTCACAGACACAGAAACAAATAGGCTCACCCTCAACATATTCCAACACTTACAAAAATTATGATGTAAACTTAAAGGTTTACCAGTAGTACAGGGGTATTATTAATCTATTCATGCAACTTTTAGACACTTGTCTAATACAGAGCTAACAACTGCATTGATAGCGGGTAGCAGGGCTTTGACAATGCTGTGCGGTCTGGTTTAAAATGACTTTGTAGGCCAGGGCTTTAAAACCTTACCCCATTGTAACATTTTCAAATTAGCCTCCAACCCCTAAAATACTAAGACATTTTTTTGTATCATATGTATCATGTTGTTATACTATGTACATTAATGTGGTTTATAATTTTGATTTAATTTGACATAATTTTATCATATTTTTAATTACAAATTCATATATATAAATAACAAATACTATATAATAATAGTAATAATAATGCAAAAACATATTAAGCAATCATATTTTTACTTACAGAATAATATATTTAAAATAACAATATAATAATTTAATAATAATAATAATAATAATAATAATAATAATAATAATAATAATAATTTAAAAACATATTAAACAAAACTCACCCTGACTTTGTCACAACCTCAGGATGGGGAACCTCTGCTGTAGACCCTCATCCACTCTGTCAACAGTTTGTAGGTGACATGTGCAGAAACATGAAAACTCAGTCTTGGTGGGGTGTTTCTGTCCAGTGGTCTGATCTGATACAACTTTCTACTACATTTCATATTCTATTAAAATATAACAAATTAGTAGTTCATAAAAAAGTGCTCCTGCTACTCTTATGAGTGTCTCTACAGCCCCTCATTGCTCCCTTGCATTACAGAGCATGACACGTGCTCTTCACATTGAAATTCACATTCATGTTGATGTAGGACTCGTCAACACAAAACTGTACAAAAATACATGAAATACATAAACAATACAAACATTAAGAACAGAAACCACTTTCAATCTGACATTTCACAGTATAGAAATTAAATAAGTTTGAATTACCTCATGGTTTTCCTCAGGCTCGGAGCCAGGCCCCATGTTGCCATCAGTGTCAGAAGCTGAGCGCTCTGTGTAAGATTCAGAATAACGTTCAGCTGTGTGCGGTGGAGAGGGGAAATGGAGATGCAGAGCAGGCAGAGTGTCTGTGAGACGGGTTTCTGTCCTGCTTGTCCTGCAGAGCCTCTCTTATCTGAAATGGCACTGGACACAACCAAAGCAGCAACGTCCCACAGGCAACAGGTCCTTAAGAGAGAACACTGTCAAATTTAACATTCAATAAAAGTCCACAGTTTTGACCATTTTCAGTTGAATTAATCCTCCGCATCAAATGCATTGAGACCATACACAGCTTTCAGATGCCTTGTACTTTAAGATATGTTGTATATTTAGGCTACCCTGTTATTGCTTGAATAAAATGTTATTTTATGAGAGCAGTAAGAAAAAGGGGGAACAAAGATATATAATTCAATTAATAATTTTAAGCACTCTTGCTATTAGAAATAACTAAGATGAAGGCCTAAACTGGCTATCTAGTAACTGTTTAAAAATAAATGGTTTTCCGTGAGTGTGCTAAAGAAATGAACTTCTCATTTCTGTCATTACAGTGAACTAACTGGAATACGTACAGCATACACCTAACAATTGCTAAGAATTAAATGCTTTTCTTTATGAAATGTAAGATTAGTGCTCAAAATAATTAGACATCTATATTTCTAACTGGGCTTGATTATGTTGACTGTTTATGGCTGTGCTTTGCCATTAATTCCAGTTTTCACCTTGTTCTCTATGGGTTGGTTTCAGAGCATGATTAGCACTAGTTTAAGTACATTACTCAGAATATGTCACTCACCATTGTTTGATATACAAAATGATTTAGCCTGAAGGACAATAAAGCATTGGTATATAGTACTATACTAGGCTAGCAAAAGTAATTTACCCATGTACATAAGCAACCTACAGTCCGAATTCAACCTTCTTGGCTCTGTCTCACATGTACCAACTTTTAAAATCTCAATTTGACTTACTAGTAAAAGTTACAAAGTGAGAGGGAATTAACCATAGACAAAGAACGATAGGTTGCATATGCAACCCCGGTTATCTGAGAAAAGAAGGACTGCCCAACGGGGAGGGGTTTTCAGCGTGCATCGCTGGAACGCATCGAAGACTTTTGTCTATCAAAGCTGCCATTGGCCCTTGTGCCCGTCACTCAAACAGGACCCTTCCACTTCCTGTTTGTACAAAAGGTGACGTCTGCACAAGGACTTCCTCTTTTTGCCGAGAGCTTGAACTCCCGCGCGAGCTTGCAACCCTTGGGCAGTGCTTGTTTTCTCAGATAACCGGGGTTTCATACGCAACCTATCGTTATCTTTCGAGTCAGAAGCACTGCCCAAGGGGGAGGTGTTACAGTATAACCAAACCGTCGCAAGGGAGGAGGCAGCGAGCTGGTAAGAGAGCCTGCCCCGAGGCGAACCTACTAGGAGCCGTACCAACTCTATGATAGAACCACCGGGGCCCCTTGGGCCACATCTGGGCTGCTCAGACGCGAAGACCACAGTCACGCTGAACTGGGAAGAAATAAGCAATGGTGTATCCACAGGCAACAAGACCTTGTGCCTACCATGAAGCCTAGTAATAGCAGTCTCCTGCTCTACTAGCAGGGCTAGGAGCAGGGCCAATACCCAGACCACACCATATAAGCACAGGTCGCAGTCCGTTGAGCCCGTGCTCAACATACAGCGGGCTACCCAGACTAGATAGCCACTGCTGGATAGTTCAATTACGAATAATGGAACTATATACACAGTGGACCAACAAGAACCAACTCAAGTGCCTTCCGCTGGACACCGCAGCAGTGGCCTCAGCACTAGCATAGCTAGGGCGGGGCCACAGACTGCTGGCAAAGGAACTATATACATAGCGAAGCACGAGTGCCCTCGCTAACAACAGGAGCAGTTGTCCATTCTAAACTTAATAAGGAGCGGACAAGCTCAACTGTATATTCTAAAGAACTATATACACTGCGGGGCGCAGGAGCCAGTTCATGCACCACACACATGACACAGGAGCAGGATACCCACTGCGGAAGCTAGCGGCAACAGATGCTCTACTGATGTCAATAAATGAACTATATACACAGCGGGGCACAAGAGCAAACTCAAAGCCTACTGCTGAATACAGCAGCAGTGGCCCTCAGCACAGCTAGTATAGCTAGGGAGGGGCCAAGGCCTGCTGACAAAGGAACTATGTACAATGGCGGGGTACACGTGTAAAAAACACATGCACTCCCACCTATAGAATGAACTGTATACAAGTCACAGTCCGGTAGGAAGGGATAACGGTTCTGCATTGCTTTTCCCAAGCATGCTCAACAGGGGCAGACAGGGATAGAAAAGCCAGGAGCCAGTGCCTAACAGGCTACTGCGACTCAGCTGAAGCCAACACCGGATTCCCAATAGAAGGAACTGGGCCCGTCACGTCCAGCCTGTACAACCGAACAAAGGTGTGCGGCGAGACCCAACTCGCAGCCGCACAGATGTCTGCCAGTGGGGCGCCTTGGAAAAAGGGCCCACGACGTGGCTACACCTTGAGTCGAGTAGGCCACCAGGTGTTCAGGCACTGGGGCTCCAGTTGACTCATAAGCCGTGGTAATGGTGTCCACAATCCAGTGCGAGAGGCGCTGCTTTGAAAGCGCCCGGCCACAAACAATTGGTCCGAACATCGAATGTCCTTGGTGCGCTTCAAATAGCACCTGAGAGCCCGCAGCAGGTCAACAGGTGTAGCCTACTCTCCTCCTCCGAAGAGAAGGGTGGAGGATGGAAAGCCATCAACTCAATAGGCCTGTTGATATGGAAAGGAGACAGCACCTTCGGGAGGAATGCAGGATTAGGTCAAAGTGTAACCCTGGAACCATCTCCTGCAAAACGGACACACACAGGGTGAACAGACAGGGCATGTGACTCGCTGACGTGATTGCCAGCAAAAACGCCGTCTTCAGTGACGCAAACCTTAAGTCATATGACTGCAAGGGCTCAAATGGGGCCTTAGAAAGCGTGTCCAGCACTACATTAAGGCGCCATGCGGGCAAAGAAGGAGCGTGGGTAGGCCTCTGCCTACGTGCACCTTTCAGAAACTGCGCTGCTAAAAAATAAGGGTCCGGAGGCTCGCCATCAATCCTGACATGACATGAGGAGAGGGCGGCTAAATAAACCTTGAGCAGCCAGTAGGGCACAGATCTGGTCCATCTTGGTGCAGCATCTCGCCCCCTGTCTTTCAGGACGTGACTAGGACCCCGCGGGTCCGGTCCCTGACAGAGGGGGCAGATCACGTCACCACTCCAAGCCGGTAGCATGCGGTGGCCACACGTGGCACAGCAGCGGGGACGGGAGGAGGAGGAACGGGGTCTCTCCATACCGTCAATACCACGCTCGATATTGTTATTTTATATATATTATTTTGTAAGTAAAAATATGATTGCTTAATATGTTTTTGCATTATTATGACTATTATTATATAGTATTTGTTATTTATATATATGAATTTGTAATTAAAAATATGATAAAATTATGTCAAATTAAATCAAAATTATAAACCACATTAATGTACATAGTAATACAACATGATACATATGATACAAAAAAACATGTCTTAGTATTTTAGGGGTTGGAGGCTAATTTGAAAATGTTAAAATGGGGTAAGGTTTTGAAGCCCTGGCCTACAAAGTCATTTTAAACCCCACCGCACAGCATTGTCAAAGCCCTGCTACCCACTATCAATGCAGTTGTTAGCTCTGTATTAGACAAGTGTCTAAAAGTTGCATGAATAGATTAATAATACCCCTGTACTACTGGTAAACCTTTAAGTTTACATCATAACAAGTGTTGGAATATGTTGAGGGTGAGCCTATTTGTTTCTGTGTCTGTGAAATAAGCCATTTTACAAAACACAGAGTTTGTAGTGATTTTTCAGAGTTTCAGGGTTTAGTAGAATGCAGTTTTGGTTCATATAAATATGACGTTGTGCTTATTTCAGTCTGCTGTGTGTGTTTCCTGAAGACTGATTGCATTTTCACTATGTAGTTTGCAGATTACTCCTAGAAGTTATATAAATAATTTTACAAAACTTAAAATTTGCAGTAAAATACTATTTGTGCTTATTATATCCTTGCAATGTGGTCCCTATTTCTGTGTTTTGTATGTGTGTCATGCTTGCAGTTGTCACCATGTATTTGTAGGTTTGAAAAATAAGGTATTTCCAAAGGAATAGAAACTTAAGAGTTTCTCACTTTATTTACAATAGATACCTGATGTACTTTGTCACCAGAACCTGGTATAACTTTGAAAAAGAAGCCAAGAGTGAAAGACTGAATAGAATATATATGGAATATGCTGGAAATGACATTACTCTGTACAGGTCAGTGTTTCTTTCTGTCCAATGTTGGTGTTGTGAACAAGAAATTAATGATTACAAGTATCTATAAAACATTTCATGGAGTATCTTTTTCTACTTCTGACTATGTTCCATGTTGTAAAATGCTTGTTTGTCACAATAAAAGTCACCATTGTGTGTGTGTGTGTGTGTGTGTGTGTGTATTTTATTAATTCTATACATTAAAGCACAAACAAATCATATATACATATATTATTTATTACATATGAGTATTCACAAATAGTGCTTCACTGTGTCTCTCTAAGAAAAGTGGTGTGCATGTCTTTAGTGTCTATTGATAAATAAAACCTAACAAGATATATATATATATATATGTTTGTGTGTGTGTGTGTGTGTGTGTGTGTGTGTGTGTAATGGAATGAAATGCAGTATATTCTTAAATATGATACATGTTAAGGCTACGTTTGAGCATTCACTAATGTAACAAATATAATAAGTACAGTGCTGGTCAAAATGTACAGATATAATTCTATACATTTCACTGTTGTTCTCTATTGTCTATTGATAAATATAAACTAAAGAGATATAGGTATGTGTGTTTATCTGTGTTTGCTTAAATATATATGTAATGACATGCAATATATGTAAGTCTATACATTTCTTAATCGATTTTTTCTTACCTTTTTATTTTGCAAACACAGTATCATCCTAAGCCTAATCATAAAACATATAAACTAAAAACACATGTGGGTTCAAATCCCACTCTGAGTAAATATTCATATTTCTTTTTAATTTACTAAAACAGTATCATAAAACATTGTAACCTTAAATATATATAAAACGTTTATTTTTCTTATTTTTTAATTTACTAAAACAGTATAATCAAACATAATCTAAAATAAAATATATATGTGTATTTACAACTTTTATTTTTCTTAAATGTATACAATATAATCTTGTATATATATATAAAACTTTTATTTTTCTTATTTTTTAATTTACTAAAACAAATCATAAAACATTTTAACCTAAAATAAAATATAAAACTTTTATTATCTTATTCTCTATATAACCTTAAATATATATATATATATTTAAAACTTTTCTTATTTTTTAATTTACTAAAACAGTTTCATAAAACAATATAACCTAATATATATATAACTTTTCTTATTCTTTTTATTTACTAAAACAGTATCATAAGACAATATAATCTTATATATATATATATATATATATATATATATATATATATATATATATATGTATTTAAAACCTCTATTTTCTTATTCTCTATATAACCTTAATATATATATATATATATATATATATATATATATATATATATATATATATATTTAAAATGTTTCTTATTTTTTAATTTACCAAAACAGTTTCATAAAACAATATAACCTATATATATATATATATATATATATATATATATATATATATATATATATATATATATATATATAACTTTTCTTATTCTTTTTATTTACTTAAATAGTATCATAAAACATTATAACCTAAAATATATAAAACTTTTATTTTCTTATTTTTTAATTTTCCAACACAGTATCATGAAAACAATATAACCTTAAAAACACAGTTTACGCTATTAAACGTTACATCTCCACACCAGCAGGGTGAGGTGCACTTGGACACTCACCATGATGGATGTCACCCTATCAAAATGGCTACCATCTTACCAGATGACCTATGACCTTACAAATTGCCGATATCAGCCAAGATGGCTGACATCCAAAATAGCCGATATCATCCAAGATGGCTGACAAGGGAGGGTCAAATGGTAACCCAAGGGGGGTGCTGGGAAGGAGAGAGGAGTTCCCGTTCAAAGGTTCATAGGGAGCACGGGACTTCCAGCTGTCAAAATAAGTGATGCCGCCATCTATACTACTTCTGTGGCTGTCTGTGGCTGGACCGGAGGGTTGGACCTGGGTTTCTCTTCATTACGAATACATCTTTCGCTGCCCAGGTGCCCACATGCCTGACCTGCTTTTCAGCTGGATCACAGCTCCGCCCCAGCAGGGTAGAGCATCCAAAAATGGTACAAACTCATCCACGTATTGCAGTGTTTCCGGGAGAGCTGGCATACTGAGCGAGAAAGTCAACACTGACAGTGTGGCGAGAGACATAATGTATGTGCTCTGTAATGTCATTGCTGTCAGGTGTGAGATTTCTATGATGTCATCGCTGATATAGCAGTGAAGTGAGAGGAAGAGGAAGGGATAGCACGTGTGTGGGCTCACTGGCTGCCTCAGCTAGAATGGGTGAATGAGAGAGTGCAGGAACGGAACGCAGGAAATATACAATTGTATGTGACAGGCCGCTGTCTGTCACGGCACGGCTGCTGCTGACGTCTGCTGATGAGGTGCTCATGTGCCACAGCTGTGTTGTCACTCCCTCGCTAACAGGCTGTGGACTCACGGTTGCGGGCAATGAGCACCGAGGCGATTGTGACGTCAGTGGCAGCTGTGCCTTCTCTATTTAATCCCTCTCCTTCCCAGATGGAGGCAGCTAACCCGCTGAGAAGGAGGACTGACACTCCCAACCCTGACTGCCCGGAGCACCCTGTTTTGTGTGGATGTTTCGTTTTGGTTGTTTTTACCCCTTGTATTTTGTCCCGTTTACCCTGTGAACCACAATAAAGCCCGGACACCAACGGAACCAGAGATTCTCTCCATCCCTGTGTCTGGCTTTTACATTGTATTATGCATATTCTGAATCGATTTGTAATGTATATTCATGATTTATTGATTGAAAGAGTTCTGTTTCTTCTGGCTAAACTTGTTTGCACATTGAATATTGAATTGTAGTGTCTGTGTGTGTGTGTGTGTGTGTGTGTCACTAGAAGTCCAGCACACTATCCATTGTGGCACAGAACCACAAAACTGTACGACGAAGATACTCTTCTGCATGCCTGCAGATGACCGGGCGTCTCAGCGTGATTTGACAAGTAGCATTTACAGTTGTGTTTTTTAAATCCCTGTCTCGCTGATTTTGAGACGGATGGAAATGATGGGTTCTTCTATTTGGTAAAATGGCTTTGCTCACTCGAGAGGCAGCCAGGTTAAGCGGGCAATAATGCACAAGTAGCTCTGTCTTGCGAATCTTGGAACTGTCCATTGAACGTACACGGCGTCAGTTGTCAAGAAATGTCAAACAAGGAATGCCCACAACGATGGTGGGATAGAAAGCCACGGGTGCAAAACACAACGGCTTAGTAGTCCATGGCCTTAAGTACAAGGCCACCTGATCCAGCTATTCCCGGAGATGCAACTGACACGGAGGGGGACTGGTACAGTGACAGTGGCTAGGAAAAGAAGCTGCGTATGAGGTCTTGATAGTCAAGCAAGGATTTGGGACAAAGTTGGCATTCCAGAAAAGTAAGAAGTGAAGGCATCAGCGAGGCACTTGACTGCAAGATACCTCTGGCTGTCACAAGGAAGCCCAGCAAGCTCTAAGTTTCATGAAGTGAGCACTGACTCTGGTGGGACTCGAACCCACAACCTTTGAATGACCACTGCCCTTTTCACTAGAAGTCCAACGCGCTATCCATTGCGCCACAGAGCCACACAAGACATTTGTCACCATACTGTTCTGCACGCCTACTGATGACGGGGCATCTCAGCGTGCTTGTACAAGTAGCATTTTCAGATGTGTTTTTTAATCCCTGTCTCGCTGATATTGACACAAAAGGAAATGATGGGTTCTTCTTTTAGATAATGCGGCTCATGTTGACTTGACTGTGAGGGGAAGTATTTGTCAAGCACACTGTCTGTGTCTGTCTGGCTGTCTGTGTGTGTCTGTGCTTGTGTGTGTGTGTCTCTGTGTGTGATGTGGGACAGTGCCCTGTCTGAGTGCCAAATATATTATATTCCCACCATTGTTGCAGCAAGATTGTGTAACCCATATATGAATTTAAGCTTTGTGTATGGCTCCGGAGAGGACAGGTACAGTAGTTCTGTGCAGGTGATTTTTAGAAAACATTTTCATCCAAGGACATAGAAAGAACATAATGTAAGACACAGGAGACGTGTGTGTTAAAGTTTGAGGTACCTCATTACCATCATCTAGTTGCCCAGAAACCAAAGGGAGTCCTCTTGTATATGATAGCAAGTTCTTTAGAAAAAACTTTAGATGTGTCTTGCCCAGTGACCATCTCCGGAGCGCTTCGTTGTAGCTCAATAAACTTTTTTGGTATTATTTCAGTTAAATCAGGTCCTGATTATTCCTTGTCCGCCTGTTTATTGAGGGAGTAAAATTTGTCCCTATTAGTGCGTCTGTGTCTGTGTCTCTGTGTGTGTGTGTCTGTGGAGGGTTGACATTTTTGATATCCATAACATCAGAGCAGATGAGCTGAACATGTTTCTCATTATGCACACTGGGCACACTATATTGAATAGCGATAACACTACACACATATGAACACCAAATTATTGCTGAATCTATAGTTATGTTAACTCTGAAAATGATAAAATGATCATCTGAAACACACAACAATAAAGCAACGAACATCATTCCACAAAGCAAAGCGAGCACATACAAGGATACTGTAAATTGTAACTGTACGCATACACTAATGTACAAGCACAATGACCATGAACTCAGACCCAATTCTTGGTGGGGGGGGTTTAAGACTAGAAAAGTCACTGGTGCCATCACTGGTATACATTGATTACAGATCGGGCCCTGTGTTCAGTGTGGCCACTGCTACCTACCTACATACCAGAGGAGGCTGGTGCATAGAGGTGCGAGAGAGCAGTTCTGGATCAAACACACCTGCTGCTGCGCTCTGCTCTCCAATGCGCACTGCAGGTCAGTCTCAGGACCAGACAGTGCGCAGTAAGTTGACCATTGAAATACTCTTGCTGTGCTGGATTTTATTTCTGCTATGACACTGACAATTTGATGAATGGTGATAGCTAGTTTAGGGTTACCATACATCAGAGGAGGCTGGTCCACAGAGGCAGAGGAGGTTGCTCCTCCTCTATCTTTGAGTGTTTAGCTGTTACTGTTTCTTCAGTTATATTTGTACTATATTACCTTGTTATAGTGTTAAAATGTATTTTCATTTAATAGTGTGGTTTTTCAAAGTAAATACTTTTTATATACATTAATCATATTAACTAAAACAAATATGATTTTCTTTTTAGTAAAAATAATACTAATCGTTAATGTTATTTATTGTTTGTTATTGATTGTTAAAAAAATATGTTTTAGCTCACAAGTTTTTGTGTTCTTTTCTTGGTAAATCATTTTAGCACCTTTTTGCCATGTATTGAACAAATAAGTGCTGTTTTTTATTTGACCTATTTGTATATATTTGCACAGTATATAATGTTACATAAGGGTCCAGGGATTGAATGTTACACTCATAACTTATTGTTCAGACATTAATACATAGATTTTGTTTTGCATGTAAATACTTGTTTGACGTCATAACACTTTGTTGTAAAAGGTACTTCTTAACATACAGTGTTAAAGATGCATTCTAGTGATGTTGGGGGGAGTTGTTTACCCATTCTCTCCAGTCAGGCATTTTCTTTATTTTTGCATATTAAGGGGACCCTATTTTGTTCACTAATACCATTCCCTCTTGCACTGAACACATGCTCAAGGAATGTGTCCATATTGAAGCACTTTTGGGGGTGAGGCGGGTGGAAAAGTTGTCTGTATTGTCTTGTGTTCATGGCAAGAAGGCATCACCGTTGTCTATTGTGTTCATTTTAAAATACATTTGTCACTAGCAAATGGTAGCAAATATGGTGGTACATTAATGCTGGATTGTTATGAATAGCCCAGCTTATCCTTGTAATTTGCTTCAATCTTGACTTACAAACTGAGTTTTTAAAACCAATTTTAAAAGCATGCCCCCAGACCCCCCTAGCAGACCTCTCTGTAATAATCATGGCCTCCTTATGGCCCCCGCCCCATTTTCAAAATCCTAGAATCAGTGAAATGATTTTTGTCCTGTTTTTCATGTTGTACAGAATTGATTTCTTATTATCATGGTTGTACAGTAAACTGTCCAATTTATTAATTCGGGACCGTTTAGCCTGGAGCTTAGGCTCACTCATATCTTCCTCTTAAAAGTGGCGACTGCAGACGATAGTATGAGGGGTTATGCTGAACTGCTCACACCAAATATTTTGTATCCACTTTTTGAGAGTATCTTCCATGGTAGGGAAAGTATGAAAAGAAAGCTCAACACGCAGTTGAACTAGAGGAAGCCTCACGCAGCGGGACATCTGATACCCCACTCCCCCGCTGTTATTGTGAAAATGGTGCGGTCGAAACACTTGGCCAGTCAGATGTGCGGAACACACTGATGTGCATTTTGCAGCTCAGCAAAGCGGAAACTGACTAGCGAGTCAAAATGCCTCACCAAAGGCAAAAATCAGGGGACAGAGAGGAAAAGGAATCGAAAGAAGCAGAGAGGCAATGGCCACATTTCTTGCAAAGCATGAACACCAGGTATGATAGGCGAAGCTGAACATGGCAAAAGTGAGGAGCTGGTAGACTCGCAAATAAAACGTCAGCTAGAAAGCTTAACCTTTAAGTAACGTTAGCACATTCACTTCACTAGATAAGAAAAAAAAACACTGCTTCACTGGCCATGAGAAGGGCTGTGTACCAACCCGGTATTAAACGGGCCCCGGTGCTAAATGATTAAAGACTGTAGTATTGATGAGCTCCGACGTTACGGTTCTTTTGAACGTGTCGGTGTCATTGGAAATCACGCAGCTGCAGCCGCTGCTCTGCTCTGTCGGACTGAACACACACACACACACACACACACACACACACACACACACACACACACACACACACACACACACACACACACACACACACACACACACACACACACACACACACACACACACACACACACACACACACACACACACACACTATGGCAGGGATGGCGAACCCGTAATGCAACGTCTGAATTTCAGTGTGAATACATACACAATAAAATAGCACCCTTCCCAGTAGCTAGAAATACCACGCATTAGGCTGCTATGGGTTAGATCATGGGTTTTCAAACCGGTCCTGGAGTACCCCCTGCCCTGCTGGTTTTTGTTCCAATTTAGGTTTTAATTACTTAATTGAATGGTATATTGCTTTGTTAGGTCAATTAAGGATTCAATTAAGCAATTTAAGACCTCAGTTGCAGTGAACATTTTGTCAGGGTTCACATCGCAAAATGTGAGACAAATTCACCTCCATTTGCGATGTATTTTCTTCATCGATTCGCTGATTCTGCGATGCATTAAAATACGTTTTTCCGTCCCAAATCATGCGTATAAGCAATGCTGAGGTACCTCCCCTTTAAGATACGCGTATTTTTTTTATTTTATTGTGACGCCCGAGAGGCGGCCCGCACTCCGTGCCCTGTTACCCGAATCCCGTCCCTCATTGGCCAGCGGGTCTGTCACTCATACAGGGCAGGGCTGTAGCTTTCCAATTACACCAGACACGCCCATATCCGAGTACTTGGCTGCGCTGCGGGTTTGTGTGAGAACAAATAATCACCACTTTTGATAATTGGTAGACCAATTTAAGTTGCTAATCAAGCAACTCGTGTTGCTAAGCAAAATTATATTTGATTAGCATAACTACTATGCAAATTTGAGACAACAAAATGTACGCTGCAGTTGGAACAAAAACCAGCAGGGCAGGGGGTACTCCAGGACCGGTTTGAAAACCACTGGGTTAGACGATTGCACTGACTCCTTTTTTCACACGCAAAATTACATCGAGAGCAACAGACATGGACGGTCACTACTACTGAGTTCAGGCAATAATTATTATGCATGCTATTTAAAGTCGTTCACATTGTCTGGCAAACCCAGCGGATTGTACATCACGCATCACACTCCCCTCACACAGACGCACACAAAGAAAGATATAGAGAGACACAGAGAGAGACAGATAGAGAGAGAGAGCGCTACAGTAATTAACGGAGCACAAGAGGTGGCCGCCGAGGCCACACAAAACACGACAAAGTCAGCACAGTTTCCAAATCGACCCTATTATTTAAAATATATTCAAACTCGGCATTTACGTTTTCAAAGGAGCACAATCTGCCGGTTGTCGTGGTTGGATCGATCCATAATAATGCTAACAATGTTCCAATTTACCAACTTACATAGCTAGCTAGCGTTAACTAATTTTACTCAGATCAGTGTAATGTGTGATGCGCTGCATCACTACACTGCATGCTAACGCCCGCAGTTTCACGCAGCAATGACGCAGTGACACAAATGGAACTGGCTGGCACTTATTCTGCTCGGTGATATTCTTGGTTGTTCCATGGTGGTGCTAAAGTGGGGCTGTAGCCTAACCAAGCCATACCCCGCCGCCACCCCTGACGCTGTGCAAGATTTCTATGAGGGCAATTATTGCTGTGAGTGACCTAGACAGATGTCATCATGGGCAGACTCTCTCTATATATATTTTTTTTCACAATAATTCATATTGTCTTGTGCATCATAATAATTGTAACCAGGTGGCTGATGTGTACACTCTACCCTTGGCTAAATTACTGACCATGCCACTCGTTTCGCCCAAATAGTTTTAGATATAATGCGCACAACTCAGGTTTCCCCCTACAAGATCTTTTTAATCAAATAAAAGTAAGCAGAGACCGGAATAAATTGTACAAAATGTTTAACAGTTTATTACAAGCAAAAATCCAAGAATAAAAGCAGGATATGCAATAAACGATTCAATAATTATTCATCTTAAATGCCACAGGCGAACTGGGGTTAGTGAAGTAAAATAAACAAATAAACCACACTACAAACCAAACTCTAAATGTGAAAACAAATCGTGATCATTGTAACAACTCAACTCCAAAAAAGAAACCATTCAAATAAGAAACCCCAACTACCCGTTCACCAAGTGGCAATTAGACAGATGACTTTTAAAACTATTGTACGTTACAAATCATAATATAACAATAGTTTAAAGATGGATAAAAACAAAGAAAAAAATACATAAAATCCATTGTCAGCATGATTAAACAAAAGTTACCTAAAATGCAGTTTAAATCCAGTTACCTCGGGGAGGACAGGTATGCAGAGCAGCTTCCTTCATCCAAATCCTGTCACAGAAAGTTAGATGAGTTGGGAGCTGTGAACACAGGTGGGACTTGATAGGGGTGGGACACTTTCCTGGTTTTCTTCTATTTTTACCCCTGTCAGAGATCCCAGTTTAATACTAATGTCTAATCAGATTAATCTGTGTCCCAGTCTCCCTCTTTCATATGATATGCAAGTATTACTGATGTAACAAATATCATTTTATTTTCTAGAAAGGGGTGAGGTGACACATTAGCTGACTAAAGTAGGTAGAAACTTTTTTTTTTTAATCTATGTACTATTTGTCAATAGTGAAGTCATGCTGGATTCCAAGACGTGTCTCAGGCTGCCCTCTGACAGAGAAGGAGCTTATTAAGGGCATGTGTTGTGTGCAGGGTATTGTTATTGTTGTATTGCTATGACCAGCAGTACATATTGTGATATTGTGGAGCAGTGTAGCACAGTCACTCAGAGATGGCTCACACTCTGGGCCCTCATTCACCACAGCCCAACACTATAATGGGGATCCCAGACTGACGGGTAGTGGCAAAATAAATCAGTTTTCTGTTGGTCTCAGTGTAGGATGTTGTTAATATACACTGCACTGCTGGGTTTACAGGTCACAGTGAGTGTCTCTCCTGGCTGAACAGATTTCACTGATGGAGTCTGAGTCACAGTATACTGTCCGGTGGATTCTGGAAACGAAGAATAAAAATAATGCTTACATATATATGTAATATACATGAAAACAATCTGATTTGGTCTGTGAGTTTGATGTGTGCCTGTTTAGATATTACAAAGAAATACATACAAAATGGAAATAATAAAATCAAAATAATTCCCACCCTGAGTGCATAGTGTCCAGATGAACATGGTGATGAAAGTCATTGTTGATGTGTATTGTGTTGGCATGAAGGGCAGCTGTCGGTCATGAAGTGTTAAACTCACAGGCTGTAAACACTCCCAGAGCACTGAAGCATGTGCTGCCGGTGCCAAGTGTCTCGTTGTCGGACCTGCTGCATGGATTCCCCAGATCACCGCTACCTGTCACCCCTGTCTCAAGTTTTGTGGTTTCCCTTCTAATAATTTCATTCTTTTCTTTCTTCAAATGTACTTAAACCAAGGAGTACAGTTTTTGAACCATTCAAGACGATTTTATTAATTTTCCTTTTTAAAAAAAAACTGGTGGTTCAGTTAATTTGCTACAGAAATTCGATACCCTCTCAGTAATGTTGTGTAGATTGCTAAATGGAGAGTCTTTGACAGCATAAACATATTAACTGTGTAGTGGTGCACCTCAACAGCTTAACAAGCTTTCCATTTCCATTTTCAAAATAAGAAGCAGAATGTGCTCACAGGGCTCCCCAATTATTGACATTTGAGGCCAGAGGAGTAAATTGATGCACATTGAATGTCATATTTTTTTCTCCATAAAGGATCTGAACACGAATTACAAATTCTACAAGGATAAGGGCAGCAAAATGAGTATCCCGCGTATCAATTTCACTTTCTAACAATATATGCATTGGTTGCACAAGCAGAGCAAATTGAGCATTATTTAAGAAGCATCTTTCAATCACAAAGGCAACATGTTCCCTATGACCCACTGGGCTTTGGAAAGCTGTTCCTCTGCTCTATATCGGACCTCCGGATCATTTGTTTGTTGCTAATTGATTGGTATAAGCCCCAGGTGTGTACAATCCCCCAGGAAATTATATACTAGGCTGCAATTTAGTGCGTATCCTGCACTTGTGTTGCAATCTGACCCAAAGGGCAACACCTTTGAGTTACTAACTTAATCCTGTACCAATGTTTACATATTAGATAACTTTCACCATCTGCTGTCAGAGAAACAATGCACTATGTTTGGCAAAGCACTACGCTATGTACAGAACACACTTATTCCTGGGTAGCTGCTGCCATGCTGGAACAGGCTGGCACACAAAATCAGGCGCCTGCAAAACAGTTTATATGTTATTGCTCAACTGTCATAAATTGTAGAATACATGATCTCGATAAAAGCTCAGACATTTATCACACAGGGCAAGCCAGCTAAGCGATGAAAGGAACCATAACCATTTAATGTGCCTTTTCACAATTGCTGGCGCTCTGTGCCACGATCAGCCGTGTTCAGCCAGCATTAATGACACAGGCCGCTTGTCTAGAACGGCAACATGAATTGAGCACCATCAGAGTAAACAGACAGTCGCAGTGCGGGGGCTTCTGTAGACTTTCACAATTATCCGAATTTACTTTTCTCACTTGAATTCTGTGCTCTCTATATTATCGCTGGATCCAGGGGACTGGGGACAGTGCTGGCTCAGTACCGGTACACTGTGTGTGTGTGTGTGTGTGTGTGTGTGTATGTGTGTGTGTGGGGTGGCGGGGGGGGCGTGCTGGGCATCTGACGTCACCTTCTCTGTGGCACTCGTCACTTCCTTAGTTATTGTCATCATCGCCGCTGCTGGGGAAACTCTCCACTTTAAAAGTGTCATTGTCCTCACCATACCTGGAGAAATAAAATAAAACGGTTCAGAATGGTTACTGGAAATCAGGGTGTGTGCCCTGCGCTGAAACCAAACACAAGAAAGGATGAGAGTGAAAAGGAAGAAAGGGAAATAAGGAGAGAGAAACGCTCACCTGCACCACAGCTCTCCAGGGTCGACCCATAATGAGCGCCCAACAAACCAAATGGCCCATCCCTAGCTCCATAATATCACTATCTATATCATATATGTTTGCTTATATATTGACTTAAATATGGTGTTGCTTATTTATGGTGTATGCAACTGTGTTAAAGGATTTATGTACAAGGTTTCTTCAGTTTAATCCAGTACCCCCCCCCAATACCAAATGGCCCATCCCTAACTGCACAATATCACTCTATACGTTTACTTGTATTTTAACGTAGCTTATTTATGGTCTATGCAACTGTATTTAAGGATTGATACACACGTTTTCTTGTCTTTTGGCTTTGTTTTAGGATTATACTCACGTTTAATGATGCTCTGGTCACTCCACAGACTGCCTCTGTTGTCTGCTGCAAGTGGTACATTCGATTACATCTTGACGTGCGCTAGTAGCGATCGTTTCCAGTACATTTCTATATAAAATACTACCGGAGTTAGGCTGGAGGACACAAACCGAACGCAACCGCTGGCACATTGTCAGTTGCACGCATTCGTGAAACTAGCGCACCGAATAGCGCACCGAGGAAAAATCTGAGGATTTAAATCGTAACAGCTGTAAAACGTAAGATAATATGCACTAGCCACACGGACTAGTTCTAGAGAATCTGTACTGGTCCGCAGCGAGCTGCACTAGCCATTGGCAAGCGGGCTCGCGTTAAGATCGACCCCTGTAGTAGAACAGTGTGTCTCTATGGTTACCTATGTAGAAGCCCCAGTATAGACCAGTGTGTCTCTGGTCTATTAGATGGACTGTATTATAGAGTTAGACTTATAATTGTCACATTGTGCCAAATGTTGTGTCAAACGTAGTGAGAAGTCTGTTAATTATACAGTAGTCAAGCTGGCTTGCATTAGTCAGTCACTAGTCAGTGGGAACTGTTTCTCTTTGGGTCTAGTCCAGTATGGTCCTGCCTATGACTAGTCTATTGTTGAATGGATTGTTGTTTTAATGAGGGCTCAGATTCTAGTCCAGTTGATGTTCTACTCTCAGACTTTTGATTTTAAAATTTACTTTTCACGTTGTGCCTCAGAATGCTCAGGAGTATATGAATCAGATGTGAATTGATAATGAAACAATGATTGGTAAAAATCGATGAAGATCGATGGTTCCATGTTTATGAAATGTTTTGATTCTTGAAGGCAATGTCACTCAATGTGTGTGACTTCTTAATAATGAGTATTACAGTTCAGGCCAAATGGCAGCTGGAATTTGAATACTCTGTATTTCATGTGTTTTAAGTGGTATTGTTCAAATACAGCACATTTAGAAGCCTGAATGATGCAGCAAATTGACAAAACATTGAGTGACAGTGAGTGCAAATTAAATAAGAAATAACAAAGTTTGTTACAGTTTTAAATAATACAAATTGACAATATTTTCAACAATTTTCTTTTCCTGACACACTGGTCTATACTGGGTCTACTACATAGGTAACCATGGAGACACACTGGTCTATACTGGGGCTACTACATAGGTAAACATAGAGACACAGTGGTCTATACTGGGGCTACTACATAGGTAACTATAGAGACACACTAGTCTATACTGGGGCTACTACATAGGTAACCATGGAGACACACTGGTCTATACTGGGGCCACTACATAGGTAACCATAGAGACACACTGGTCTATATGGGGCTACTACATAGGTAACCCAGGGCTCTACAGTGTGAGCGTTATGCTCGAATTTGTGAGTGAAAATAATGTTGTGCGAGTGTGAAATACAATTTGGGCGCACAGTGCATATACAATATTTGAACTCTATAAGTAAATACTACATTGACAGGATTTTGATAATAATTATATTTTACACTAATCATTATTACGTTAGAAAATGTGGGAAATGTAGTTCGGTTGTGGATTGTCGCAATTAACCGAGAAGGCAATGAAAACTACAAGAACCGTGAATGACGTTCATGACCCAGTGCTGCAGCGGTACATTTGGTACGACATCCAATCACCTACCATCTGGCGTTAGCCGCCTCGTCATTAAAACACACTTACAGATACAGTAGTACTCAGCGACAGCGGGGCTGCCAACGACTTAGCGATAAAGTTGATTAAAATCGAATAAAATCTTAAAATGTAATTAATCGTCGATTACTTGGGTCTACCTGGGGCGCAGCTACTAGAAAAAACCTTGAGAGAGGCAACAGCTTCACCCGTGGAAAGTAAAGGAGCACTTTACATTGAATTTACACTGGAGAGTTTGCTGCAACATGTGCACGGGTGAACTCACACGGTGCGGGCACAATGACACAGAAAACTGAAGAGACGCACTGGAGCTGATGGCAGGATGGAGACATTCAGCTGGTACATTTCTGGACCGAAAACTTGTCCATTAAGGATGGCACAGTGGACCCGTTTAAACCATACAAGTACTCAACCTTTCTGTTACTTGAGTTACACCTAGTTTCTTTCTTACGGTGGCCCTGAAGTGCAACTGCTGAAAAAATAAAACAGCAGCTGCGAGATTTGCAGTGGCTGTGAGATTTGGAAGTGCTGAAAAATGTATTTTGTAATAATTATCTGAATCTCAGCCAATGAGTTCCTCATCCACCTAACAGACACTCATACAAGACAGTGTCCTAGTCCTGCGCTCTTGTTGGGAAGGATATATCACAAGAACCATCTTAAATTACCCACTGTTCTAAAACTTACTATATAAGGACCTACCTCGCTCTCCTTGTTTGTTGGGTAGAAAGATTGTGGTGGTTTTGACTGTGTTAATATATATATATATTTTAAGGATTGCTTGCGTTTTTGATTTGGACTCTTACTGAGAACCCTAATTTTGTGATTGAACCTGGACTGGCTGAGGACCCACTGCCTACTGATTTGGACAAACACTTTCACAATGTCAGAGAAGCCTTTGTGTTTGATCACTTTGTAAACTTAAGTGATGGTAACAAAGAAGGAAACCTGGACCCCACCGGACCTCACTTTCGCAGCCCCCCAGCTCCCCCGGACCTCACTTCATCAGCATCAGGTCTATACTGGGGCTTCTACATAGGTAACCATATGTAACGAGGAGTTAGTAAATGTCCTGCTGTTGTAGGGGTTCTAAGCTAGATATCTTGGATGGATGAGAAACTAAAGGATCTAAGTCCGCGCCCCCAACACAGTTTGTCCCTATACCCCCCAAATTTGAGGTATGTGCCCATCCTGCGTTATATATTTTTTTTACATACCGAAGTATAGCTGTGACCTAATTTGGCAAAGTAGGGTTCAAGATTTAAATTCACAATGGCTACCTGAACTAACAGTAATGGGGCACACAAAAAGTAAACAGAGAGGATAACTAAACTATTCCTACCCTCCCGAATCTTACAGGACAGGCGAGACACCCCTACACCAAGATACTTATACAATAGAAAAACTATGGTCATGCTATGCTTCAAAGAAAGAAAATGCTATTGCTGCTTACTTGCGTTTTTCCCTTTTTACCTTCTCTGATCACAATGCTTTTTGACAAAAACTCAGGTGCAGGTGCACCCTGCGCTATCCTTTGCCCGAGCTTTGTCCAGGAAATCTCACTGTAGTCATCTTAGTTCAACGCGGGCTCTCCTTAACTGCGTGTCACACGGGTCCCGTTCACTTTGCACCTAGAACAGTCTCTTCTAAAAAAAAACTTGAAAAGATACACAATTCCAGGCCAGTGTTCAAAAACAAAGTTCATTGTTTTCATATAAAAAACATGTTTATTTCCTCTGCACACTACACAGCTCCAATTTGCACACTCAACTAATCATGGCGACTACTCTTCCCGAACTACAGCCCACCCTTTTTCTCGAGAAAGCTACATTCCGATTGGACAGCAGGTTAGGCGATTCAGTAATTCAGTTGGTTTGCGAAGCCATCCATTACATTAGACCTCTCTGGTGTTCTTAATGTAACAATACCGTATTCTGAACAAAGTAGTATCCCTTACAGTATCCCCCCTGTTGAAAACCTGCTGAATTAATACAGGTTATATATCAAAACATTCAAGGCAATTTCAGGATACCTTTTAAGGGGTCTGTGATCTATAATGACAATACACTGCATATTTTTTGTAAATACCCTTCTATTAAGCTTACTGGAAGTGTACCCTTGTTATGTCTCTAGGAGCGTCTCACAACAGGGGAATCCTCCCTCTCTAGCTCTAGATCATCCAAGGGTTCTGGTTCCTGCCCATCTAGAATTCCCTCTGTGTGATTGTGACTCTACACACAGAGACGCACTGTTCTGTACTGGGGCTTCTATATAGCTAACCATAGAGACACACTGGTCTATACTGGGATTAGGTAACCATAGAGACACACTGTTCTATACTGGGGCTTCTACATAGGTAACCATAGAGACACTGTTCTATACTGGGGCTTCTACATAGGTAACCATTAGTAATATTACGTATTAGTCCTTTTATTCCCTGGAAGATAGCACTTCACAGCATTTGATCATGCTTCTTGTGTTACTAATACTTGTATTATTGATTGATTTCCCCCTTGCTCCCTTTCCCGTAACCCTTGACTATGACCTTACATCTTGACAGCACTTAGCTTTTACGTTCTAGGATGTATGACCTCACTTACTGTACTTACCTGTGTAAATTGGAAGTTGTAAAATGTATTATATTTTGAATTGCTTTGTACAATGTAAATTTGTATTTGTAATATTTGATGGCTTAACTGTATTCTTGCAATTTGTATAGCACTGGATAAGGGCATCTGCCAAGAAATAATAATAATAATAATAATAATAATAACAATAATAATAATAGCCATAGAGACACACTGGTCTGTACTGGGACAAGGTAACCATAGAGACACTGGTCTATACTGAACTGATGCTGGTCATGAAATGTACCCTGTGATGAGGTGTGCGTGATGGTAAAGCAGTAGCTCTTTTGGAGTATCAGGGCTCATAGTGTTGCATTTTTGCGGAGTTCTTCAACACAGGTTTGAATTTCACTATCATGTTTACTTTAAATAGCTCAGAGAAATGTCCTTTATTTAGAGCTTCTCTGAGACCCCTGATTGGAATTCACTGCTTTGTGCAGTACATCAGAATGTCAGTCACAGCTTTAATCACAATTCCTCTCAAATAAGCCTTCCTGGAATCCCGATTTACCCGATTAAAAATGTTTCTGTGTGGCTTTGTCTGTAACCTTCGGATGGACAGTACCAATTGCTTGCTTCATGTTTTGAACGGCTCTGATTCAAATGCTTAAAATCTTTAAAACCATTTTTAGTGAACGTTTCTTCGGTGTGGGAATCAGAACAAATGCCTGCATATCTACAGATAATTGCATTTCTGGCTATGCTGTATTCCATCCAGCGATACTTCTCATACCACCGCTGTGATGAAAAACTTTGGGATTTAACACAAATTAAAGCAAATGCCTGCAATTTTGGCCGTGTAGGTGACTCATCTATTCCTTATAAATCCGAGGGACAGTAAAATGTTTCCTTACCGAATTCAACACTGGCCTGTGGATGCAAAGCAGTGCTTATATTGGTTTCTTCCGATGCAGTTGGTGATTTATCAGGTTGTGTAATGTGCTGTTCTGATAGTTCTCTTCTCGTCTTTTGAAATAATTCAACAAATAATTTTGTTTCACCATTTGTAGGAACTCCGTTCACAACTACATTTGTTCAGTTGTCATGGTGTGATGCACTACGTAAAAAAACATTTACCACAGCCAGTTATAACCTGCTTGTGCATAACTTAGCCAAAATGTAACCATTAGACTTGAAAAGAACCAGCCCCCATGCTTTGGAATAAAGCCTGTGATTTTCCGAAACACGTTATTGCTTCAGAATCTTGTATTTATAATGTTTTTTTAACACGCGGGAGAAATTTTACACTCTCTGATTGGGTGGACCTGAGAGGTAAGTAGGTGGGCCATGGCCCAACCAGGCCCACCCAGGCCCACCCATGGCTACGCTCCTGTTGTGGCCCAGGTGCTTATTTGACACCCAGACTTACGGCCCACTGATTAATTTAGGTTGCCTTTATTAAAGAGTCTAAAGACGGCTGTCCGGTTCTGAACTTGGACCTGAAGTATTGTGTATTATAAGTATCGCGTGTCTTCAAAGCATGCAGGGAAAATGTACAATGACTTGAGATCGTCACCCTTGAACTCCCTCACTACTTTTGTTCTCTGAAAGTAGCTGATAGAAACTTGCACACAACTAGTTATTCAGAGATAACATTACCACTTTAAACGATTTCTGAATTGGGCTATAGTGGCTGTTATAATGGGGTTTTAGATTTCCTAACATTGACTGGGAAAGCCCAGTTGAGACTACAGAAGCAGTAGTAGAAATGTTTTAGAGGGCAAACGACTGCTTTCTACCTCAAATAGTCAGGGAACCAACCAGAGAGAGCACATGCTATTTGATATTTTCAAACGACCAATGGTGAACTGCAGTCACAATATGGTTAGCTTTGAGGCATACTTTCACAAAACAAGGACCTACACTCAGTTGAGCCTCTTACTAAAAATGAAGCCACATTTCTTCAAATCATAAATGTAACCGCTACACTGTAAAAATTATTTGTTGACGCAACGTGACTTAGTCAAGTCATCTTGTTGCTTTGACTCAGTTTAGCAAACATGAAGTGTTAAGTTCACTCACTGTTGAAATAACATGCAGTAAATTGAGCCAACGTACTCTATCAATTAATAAGCATTTAGAATTTTTAGTTAAGTCAACTGAAAAACATATTAATTGAACTTAATTTTTCAAGTTTTCACAACTATAAACCAAGTCTAATTGACAAAATAGTCATTCTTCCTCAACTTTCATTACTTACAGTGAGGGAAAAAAGTATTTGATCCCCTGCTGATTTTGTACGTTTGCCCACTGACAAAGAAATGATCAGTCTATAATTTTAATGGTAGGTGTATTTTAACAGTGAGAGACAGAATAACAACAAAAAAATCCAGAAAAACTCATTTCAAAAAAGTTATAAATTGATTTGCATGTTAATTAGGGAAAGAAGTATTTGATCTCCTATCAATCAGCAAGATTTCTGGCTCCCAGGTGTCTTTTATACAAGTAATGAGCTGACATTAGGAGCGCTCCTAAATCTCAGCTCGTTACCTGTATAAAAGACACCTGTCCACAGAAGCAATCAATCAATCAGATTCCAAACTCTCCACCATGGCCAAGACCAAAGAGCTGTCCAAGGATGTCAGGGACAAGATTGTAGACCTACACAAGGCTGGAATGGGCTACAAGACCATCGCCAAGCAGCTTGGTGAGAAGGTGACAACAGTTGGTGCGATTATTCGCAAATGGAAGAAACACAAAATAACTGTCAGTCTTCCTCGGTCTGGGGCTCCATGCAAGATCTCACCTCGTGGAGTTTCAATGATCATGAGAACGGTGAGGAATCAGCCCAGAACTACACGGGAGGATCTTGTTAATGATCTCAAGGCAGCTGGGACCATAGTCACCAAGAAAACAATTGGTAACACACTACGCCATGAAGGACTGAAATCCTGCAGCGCCCGCAAGGTCCCCCTTCTCAAGAAAGCACATGTACAGGCCCGTCTAAAGTTTGCCAATGAACATCTGAATGATTCAGAGGAGAACTGGGTGAAAGTGTTGTGGTCAGATGAGACCAAAATCGAGCTCTTTGGCATCAACTCAACTCGCCGTGTTTGGAGGAGGAGGAATGCTGCCTATGACCTCAAGAACACCATCCCCACCATCAAACATGGAGGTGGAAACATTATGCTTTGGGGGTGTTTTTCTGCTAAGGGGACAGGACAACTGCACCGCATCAAAGGGATAATGAACGGGGCCATGTACCGTCAAATCTTGGGTGAGAAACTCCTTCCCTCAGCCAGGGCATTGAAAATGGGTCGTGGATGGGTATTCCAGCATGACAATGACCCAAAACACACAGGAGTGGCTCAAAAAGAAGCACATTAAGGTCAAGGAGTGGCCTAGCCGGTCTCCAGACCTTAATCCCATAGAAAATCTGTGGAGGGAGCTGAAGGTTCGAGTTGCCAAACGTCAGCCTCGAAACCTTAATGACTTGGAGAGGATCTGCAAAGAGGAGTGGGACAAAATCCCTCCTGAGATGTGTGCAAACCTGGTGGCCAACTACAAGAAACGTCTGACCTCTGTGATTGCCAACAAGGGTTTTGCCACCAAGTACTAAGTCGAAGGGGTCAAATACTTATTTCCCTCATTAACATGCAAATCAATTTATAACTTTTGAAATGCATTTTTCTGGATTTTTTTGTTGTTATTCTGTCTCTCACTGCTAAAATACACCTACCATTAAAACTATAGACTGATCATTTATTTGTCAGTGGGCAAACATACAAAATCAGCAGGGGATCAAATACTTTTTTCCCCCACTGTACTTATTAATTTCATTATTTGCAATCCACAAAGTCCATCTATAATCATTCAAACGCGGGCTACTTCATCTTTTCTTGCATGATCAGCAACTTTATCCCATGCTAATTAATACAAAAAATGTCTCAACTCCGGTAAAGTAGTATGTCATCATGACGTGATGGTTTTGGCACATGCGCATTACACAAAACGTTCATAGAACATATGTTTTGTGGTTACCTGAGCACGTTATTTAAAGTTTTACAATTCTGTTCAAGTTGAGGTTGTTGTAACTCATCTCATTGTGTGGTGAGACACTGCAATTTCACAGAACATGATTTTACTTGTCCAATTTCCAAAACGAGCTCTCTTCAATCTCCGTTTCAAATCCATGTTGATTTGCGGGTAATCACTGTATCCACTCAATCTTACTACAGTTGTAAGAAAACACCTGTAATGCTGTACAAATGCATGTGTTTTTCAAGCACATGAAAGATTGTAGACAGGTAGAGATCGCCACTTGAGTGCCAGACAGACTCTATTGTAAAGGGAAGGCAGGATTATGTGTTATATTTGAGTTATTATGTATTTAAATGACCAGTCAAAATAACCCGATTTTGGCTATTCTAGGTAAATGTGTTTATAACTTATTTATTTTCGTGTTTATGCAGGTAAAACGCTGTAGGCATGTTTAATACATATAGTTAGGAATAGTCACGAATGGGTATATGCGCAGTGTATTTTGGAACACAGTATAATTCAAATTTGAATAACCAAAACGGTCAAATTGACCGGCTCTGCGCTTGTAGTGTTAAATGTGGGTGTCATATCGTGGGCCGCACTTCCATGTGTGACGGGCCGCAGGTCGAGAACCACTGCCCTATTCAGAACAGGTTGGTCAGATAGGACCAGAACCAGTGCAGACCCAAAGAACAGAGGACGAGCGTTAGGCAGACAAACCCCAGGGCCCCAGGGCCACAGGTTAGTGCTTTCCTGGAGGTCTTTAGCTCCCCTGTATAATGGACCATTCCAGAGAGATTCCCCTTTGCAGTCAATATCATCAGCTCAGCAGTTTGCCAATACAGATCCCTGGGGAGGTGGGGGCTCAAATCCAGGACCAGGCTTAGCCACCCCTAGCATAAAGCAAAACATTACATGTGTTTAAATGGTTGAAGTCAATACAATGATTAATGAATTGATGTATTTATTGAGGTGGCTGTGACAGAGCGGCTATAGAGACTATTGCGCTCCTTCACAGCAGCGTCTCTGTTGCTTATATTAAGTTATACTAAGGTATGCTGAGCTGACGATATTGAGGTTTTTACTAAAGAAAAAACAGATAACATGCCACAGGTTAACAACCAGTCCAGTCAAACCCTAAGAGAGATCAGGATAAATGAGGAGGAGGTAGTAAAGGGACTAGCAGAATTAAAAACAAACAAATCACCTGGGCCAGATGGTATATTTCCAACAGTACGTAAAGAAATTATGGAAATTATTGTATTAATTATTTCTAAATAGCACTGGTTTCACTGTTTTTGAATGTTTTGATGTTTTTTTTATTTGTCAAATGCATTGACCGTTATTGTTCTTATAAATGCATCAGATTGTTTTGATAGTTTTTTTTTGTTTGTTGTTTTTTACATTTCAGTTATTTTGACAATTTTTTCACCATTGCATAAATTAAATAGTCTAAAATGTGCTTTTTATTATTTTGTCTTGCTTTTCAAAGACAAAATCAATTACAAAACTACAATTAAAAAATATGTATTTAAGACTGAACATTAAACACTGTGCCAACAAAGCACAATAAATAAAATAAAATAAAATAGATAAATTTATATCTGGCCATCTTTGAGCCCCCCTTCTTGAATAGCCTACTGTGAAAGCCGGACACAAATAACGGGGAGAGAGAGAGGGAGAGTCTCCGGTTTCGGTTGTGTCCGGGCTTTATTTTGTTCAGGTATGTCAAAAAAGGGCGGAGATACAAAACAAAAACAAAATCAAAAGCAAAAGCAAAAAGTGTCCACAATCGGGGTGCTCCGGGCAGACAGGGGTAATAGACTCAGTCCACCTTCTTGTCGGTTAGCTGCTTCCGTCGGGGAGGGAGAGGGATTAAATAAACAGGGCACAGCCCACTTTATAGCGAGACACTCCTTTTCAATGGTGCTATATTTACGCTCCTGGGCGATAATTGTTTGCTTAGATAGAGGACGGGGTGTTCCTGACCCCCAACACTCTGGGACAGGACCGTGCCCACTCCAACTTCTCAGGCGTCGGTCTGTAGAATGAAAGGGAGAGAGAAGTCAAGGCATTTAAAAAAAGGGTGTTGGCAGAGGCGGTCCTTAATCGCCTGGAAAGCCATCTGGCACTGCTCCGTCCACTGGACCGTATCTGGAGCACCTTTTCGCGTCAGTTCGGTCAGGGGGTAAGCCAGGGTGGCAAAGTCCGGCAGAAACTGGCGATAATACCTTCCTTTTTGGACATAGGAGGCGGACAGGAGGCAATAGCGGTCACCTTGTCAACGACTGGCCGTACCTGCCCCCCTCCTAAGAGGTACCCCAGATACTTGGTCTCCCTCCTCCCAACTGTTCACTTGCCCGGGTTTTCCGTGAGCAGCGCCCAGCCGATCCAGCAACTCATCCACACGGGGCATCGGATAGGCATCAAACCTAGACACTGCATTGAGCTCCCTATAATCAACGCAGAATCTAGTGCTGCCGTCAGGCTTTGGCACCAAGACTATAGGGCTACACCATTCCGATTGTGACTTTTCAATGACTCCCAGCTCCAACATCTTCTGCACCTCTTCATTGACAGCCTACTTTTTGTAATAGGGGGTGCGATAGGGTTTGACACGCACGCAGTGGTCCAGTGCTGTGTGGATGTGGTGTTCAATGAGAGGTGTGAGCACGGGTCGGTGAGAAAAGACATGCTGGAAGCGGCACAATAAAGAGCGAACCTGCTGTTTCTGGGCGTTTGTTAAATGGGCGTTTGTTAAATTGAGTTCAGTGCGAACCTCAGAAACAGCGGCTTCAGACTCTTTATTGTGGGGGGAACTAAAAGCACCCAATGCTTCCTGCTCTCGCCACTTCTTCAGCATGTTCAGATGATAGATCTGCTTTTACCTCCGACGATCTGGGCGACACACCTCATAATCAACATCCCCTAAGCGGCGTGTGACCAAAAAGGGTCCCTGCCACTTAGCCAGCAGTTTAGATGTTGAATTTGGGAATAACACCAGTACCTTGTCCTTGGGTGAACGATCGTAACCGGGCTCTCCTGTTGTACATGCGCTGTTGTCGCTCCTGGGCCTGTAAGAGATGCAACTGTGCAAGTTTCCCCAGTGCCGATAGCCGATCTCTCAGGTCCAGGATGTGCTGTACCATAGAGGTCTGGGAGGGGGCGGTCGCCTCCCAGTCCTCCTTTATTAAGTCGAGGATGCCCCTCAGCCGCCTCCCGTACAGCAGCTCGAAGGGAGAGAAGCCAGTGGACGTCTGGGGCACCTCGCGTACAGCGAACAGCAGGGGTGGCAATAACTTGTCCCAGTCCCAAGCGTCTGTGCTCACAAACTTACAGATCATGTTCTTTAGGGTTTTATTAAAGAGCTCCACTAGGGCGTCTGTCTGGGGATGATAGATTGAGGTCCTGATGGACTTTATCCCCAGCAGCCTACAGAGGTCTCGCATCACGCGTGACATGAATGGAGAGCCCTGATCTGTCAGGATTTCCTTTGGGATCCCCACCCGAGTGAAGACCTTAAACAGCTCCTCGGCGATCCTAGTCGCTGACATTGTCCGTAGACGAATTGCCTCCAGGTACCGAGTGGCATAGTCTACTATGACCAGCACAAATTGATACCCCGCGGAGCTTTTCTCCAACGGACCGATCAAATCCATCCCAATGCGCTCAAATGGTATCTCCATGAGAGGCAGCGGTACCAGCGGAGCCCACGGTACTGCACTGGCATTGGTCTTCTGGCACTCCGGACAGGCAGCACACCATCTTTCTACCTCCTTTTTGATGCCTGGCCAGAAGAATCGGTCCATTATCCGGCTTAAGGTCTTGTCACGACACAGGTGACCTGCCCCAGCCAAATCAGATGAGAGCCTATGATCCTTAATATTAGATAGATAGTTTTCACTAGCGAGCACCCGGCCGGGTGATGTCCAGGCTGCCCGCAACATCACCGTGGTTTTTCCAGGGGACCACACACTGCCGGGGGAGAGAGAAAAAGAAGGAGATAAGGAGGCAGATTTGTTTTTGGGACAGGCAAGGCGAGAAGGGGAAGTGGGTCGGGGAGAAACATGTTTAGGTGTGGTGTTTGGCAACATGCTGGTATCCAAGACAGTCGGGTCAGAGGGGGTCTTGGGAATGGAAGGGAGGGTGCCCGCCGTCGGGCATCAGAAGGTGGCATCGTCCCGGGCAATGATGGTTCTCTGCCAGCCTGGTGCCAGCCTTCGGGTTGGATGTGGGAGATGGCAGATGAACTGCTCCAAGGCCACCAGGTCGGCAACTTCTGTGACTTGAGCCAGCGGTGGCAGGCACCGGGAGCCAGGTTCGAACCGGAGGCTTCTGAGCTTTCGGCGCTGGCCGTCCGACGTCAGACCGACCCGGTCCAGGACACTGTCCCTCAGTCTATTGTAGTCTAGGGCATCCTCGGGACGAAGCACTCGGGTGGCAGGGGAGCCAGGTGTACCGGCCAGTCGCAACACCGGGCAGTGCGCTTGAAGATGGTAAGAAAAGCCTCCGGGTCATGAAGTGAGCACTGACTCCGGTGGTACACGATCCCACAACCTTTGAATGACCTCTGCCCTTTTCACTAAAAGTCCAACGCGCTATCCATTGCGCCACAGAGCATGCCTACTGATGATGGGGCATCTCAGCGTGCTTGTACAAGTAGCATTTACAGATGTGTTTTTTTAATCGCTCTCTCTGATATAGAGACGAAAGGAAATGATGGGTTCTTCTTTTAGATAATACGACTCATGTTGACTTGACTGTGAGGGAAAGTTTTTGTCAGGCACACTGTCTGTGTGTTTGTCTGTCTATCTGTGGCTGTCTGTGTGTCTGTGGCAGTCTGTGCTTGTGGCTGTCTGTGTGTGTGTCTGTGGCTGGACCGATGGGGCTGATTGGAAACATCATCGACCTGGGTTTCTCTTCATCACAGATACATCTTTCCCTGCCCACATGCCCGAATTGCTTTTCAGCTGGATCACAGCCTCGCCCCAGGTGGGCAAAACCTCCAAAAGTGGTACAAACTCATCCACGTATTCCAGTGTTTCCGAGAAAGCTTGGCATAGTGAGTGACAAAGTCAACCCTGACAGTGTGGCGACAGATGGGAAGCCACGGAATTGATGCACTCTGTGATGTCATAGAAGTCAGCTGTGAGAGAGTTCTGAGATGTCTTCGCTGAACTGGCAGTGAAGGGAGAGGGAGAGGAAGGCAAAGCATGTACATGGCTTCTCTCGCTGACTGGGCAAGATTGGATTAATGAGAGAGTTCAAGGACGGAAATGAAGTTGTTCCCTCGAGTGTAGAAGAGTTTTCTGGTCTCCTGATGGAGGCGTGGGTTCAAATCCCACTTCTGACAGACTGATTTATAGCATAACCAATGCTAGGAATTGCAAAAGTGTTCTTTTATTTTCTGACATTAAGCTGTTGGTCACCTCGACTCGGTTGCATAAGTGTTGAAAGTCACGGATTCCCGCAATTCTGTGGCCTCATTCTCAAGGCTATCTTCTATAATACACCTCTCAAAAAAATAAGGGAACACGTAATCATCACAGCATAACACCAAGTCAATTACACTTCAGGCATATCAATCTGTACAGTTAAGAATCCTAAGCGGTGGTGAATCACTCTCTCCTTTTTTGGTGCAAATGAAAGTGACAGCAGGTGCACCGGAGAGAGGCAACTGCAAGACAACCCCAAAAAGGGAATGGTTTTGCAGGTGGTGGCCACAGACGATTGCTCTCTCCTTATCCTTCCTGACAGATTCTTCTCTAGTTTTGCCTTTTGCTAGTGTCCTTGTCACTACTGGTATTATGAGGCGCTCCCTGCAGCCCATTCAGGTTGCACAGGTAGTCCAGCTCCTCCAGTATGGCACATCCATACGTGCCATCTGAAGAAAGTTTGCTGTGTCTCCCAGTACAGTCTCAAAAGCATGGAGGTGGGAGAGTTACGAATTATGCAATGTACGGTGAAGATCTTGAGGTTTCCTAGACTTCGATCACGGAGATCCGATGTGTGATTTAAGTGTTCCCGCAGTTTTCTTGATCAGTATATAATCTCCCGGTGGACGTATACATCCTCTCAGAATGGCCGAGTGGTCTAATTTGCCAGACTTAAGGTGTTGTTCCCTTGAAGAGTGTAGAAGGGTTTTCTGGTCTCCTGATGGAGGCGTGGGTTCAAATCCCACTCCTGACAGATTGATTTATATCATCACCAATGCTAGGAATTGCAAAAGTGTTCTTTTCACACTTGTGTGTAATGCATTTTGCAGCCAAATTACATAAACATGAGCAAATGCCTGGCAGAGAGACTCCTTTTGATGGCCGGCTAGCTCAGTTGGTTAGAGCGTGGTGCTAATAACGCCAAGGTCTTGGATTCGATCCCCACATCGGCCAAGACCGATCGTAGGTGCTCATCCGTCTAGTACGAGTCCTGTTTTTTGAAAGTTTGACATGAAACTCCCTGAAGGCAAGCGTAGTAGTGCACTTAAGCAGTGGTAGGATCCACAAGACTTCATCAAGCCGTGTCAAAGTCGGCCATCTACATGCACACGGGAAAATGTCCTTTCGCCGCTTTGCTTTTCTCAGAACACTTCATTTGCATTCTGTCCTCTGATAGTTTCAACTCGTGGGCTCCTGCCAATTCCTTATTACACAGACTTGGAGAGGGAAGCAATGCCAGTGGCTTCAAGAATCAACGCAAGTTTCATGAATGGCACATCTAAGCCATGGTGCCAACCAGACATTGAGCTGTTGGTCACCTCGACTCGGTTGCATAAGTGTTGAAAGTCACGGATTCCCGCAATTCTGTGGCCGCCTTCTCAAGGCTATCTTCTATAATACACCTCTCAAAAAAATAAGGGAACAAGTAATCATCACAGCATAATACCAAGTCAGTTACAGTTCAGGCATATTAATCTGTACAGTTAGGAAGCCTACGCGGTTGTGAATCACTGTCTCTTGTTTTGGTGCAAATGAAAGTGACAGCAGGTGCACCGGAGATAGGCAACAGCAAGACAACCCCAAAAAGGGAATGGTTTTGCAGGTGGTGGCCACAGACGATTGCTCTCTCCTTATCCTTCCTGACTGATTCTTCTCTAGTTTTGCCTTTTGCTAGTGTCCTTGTCACTACTGGAATTATGAGGCGCTCCCTGCAGCCCATTCAGGTTGCACAGGTAGTCCAGCTCCTTCAGGATGTCACATTCATCCGTGCTATCAGAAGAACCAGAAGGACCAGTATCTGCTTTTTTGTGCGAGGAGGAACAGGAGGAGCATTGCCTGAGCCCTCCAAAATGACCTCCAGCGGTCTACTGGTGTGCATGTTTCTGACTAAACTGTCAGAAACAGACTCTATGAGGGTGGCACGAGGGCCCGTCATCCTCTAGTGGGACCCTTGCTCACAGCCCAGCACCGTGCAGCTCGATTGGTATTCGTGAAAGAGTCTGGAGGCACCGTGGTGAACGTTATTCTGTCTGCAACATCATCCAGCATGATCGGTTTGGCTGCTGGTTTGGAGAGAAACACAAAGTGCCCTCTGTGTATTCACTATGCAACCATCAACAACTCTGACCTGGTCATATATATGTCCCAGGGCATCATCCTGTGTCTGGTCCATAGTGAAATCGGAAACCCGGTTGAAGGCGGGATCCAGTGTCGGGCCTTCCACTGGAAGAAGGAGAGAGGAGGTGAGTCCCAGAACTCGTTCCTTCCCCTGGGTCCAACAGGGTACTGTTGGCTGCTACACGACTGGAGTCAGAGGGTAGGCTGTCCCTGCCCCTCTCATCACCTGCAGTCACTAATGGTGATCGGTCCCCAGAGACATGTCCCAATTGTGCCCCAGCCAAATCAGACAATGTGAGCCTAGGATCTTTAATATTGGACAGAAATTCAGAGCCTCTGGGTCGTCCTCCGGTCCCATCTTTGGAATGTGCAGACCTGCCCAAGCCGGGTTTGCTGCGGCCACAGCAGGGTTAGGTGCAGGAGCTGGTACTTGAAGTTGCTGGACAAGCGTCTCGAGAGTTTGTTGTTTTTGAGCCTGCGGCTTCACCACTGGGGCCAACAACTGTTCCACTGGAGACGCCTCCATAGCTGTCCTTCCAGGTACAGAGTTCAGGGTAAGTATGTCACAAAGCTTCCCCACATTGGCCACCAAATGTAAATGCCGGACACAATAAATGGAGAGAGTCTCGGGTTCCGGCGGTGTCCGAGCTTTATTGGGGTTCACAATAGTCCAACAGAAAAAAACACAAAAAGGGGAAAACAAGGCAAAACCAGCACACAAAACATCCACACAAACAGGGTGCTCCGGGCAGTCACAATAAAGTCTCCCTCGGGGAAGGAGAGGGATTAAATAGATGAAGCACACCTGCCAATGACGTCACAGTCGCATCAGTGATCATTGCCTGCAGCTGTGAGCTCACAAGCTGTCTGCGATGCAGCGGACAACACGGCTGCAACACATGAGCACCTAATTAGTGTGCGTCAGCAGCAGCCATGCAGTGACAGACAGCGTCCTGCCAAAATCACAATAAGATGTATAAAAGTACAGAAAAACAAAATGTAATAAACTATAAATGATCTTTAATACATAGAACTAAAGAAAATAGGTTTAGTGTTTACAGATTCCTTTTTGGAAATACAATGACATGCATTACAAATGAGTATTTACATTTTATTTACAGCTGGTGCTCATGTGTCACTGTGCCCCTCAGGCTGTGGCAGGCGGTGACATATTGGGCAGCCAGGGAGGCTGTGTGTCCCTCCTCCAGGAGGACTGACCATTTTTATTTTTTCTCAGTTTTGTCAAAGGTAGGGTGGCATTCATTATTTTGTTAAGGAATGTGTCCCTTATTTTGGGCATATTTATTGCATTGCAGGAGGAAGTGCAACTCTCTCTCTCTGTCTCTTTCTCTCTCTGTGTGCGTCCGTCTGTCACTGGAGGCGTTTGTCGTCCCCGTCCAGTGACACCCTCTTAACTCCCCCGGCCCCCTGGAGCGTGACCTACAGCCGAAGGGAGCGCCTGAGGGCTGGTTGGAAGCATCTTGGACTCGGGTTCCTCTTCATCACCAGAAGGGGGAGCCGGAGTAGATTCCTGCAGAGATTGACACTTGTTTTTTTGTTTCAGCAGAAACAGTGCGGAGGCGACCCAAATCCTGCTGGGGGGAGGTGTTTTAAAAAAAAAAAGTTTTATCTTCTTCATAATGACATTATCCTTCAAGAAAAGACAAAGGGCATCAGATGATCAATACGTTAATACATCTCTTATAATCTCTCTTTAAAATACCAACTATTACAATGTTAACCATACATAAACAAAACAACCTATGCTTTTGTTTTTAATGTTGCTAGATCTCACAGTGATAAAATAAGGAAGATATGGTTTAACCAAAAAAGTTGATAAAACATTTCTTGGCAGAGCGCAAACAGAGGACATGTAAATAGGCTGACATTAAATTAAAGATAAGATTCTAAATAAGCTATCTTTTCTCTTCAGTCATGATGAGGAAAAATTTATAACTTGAATAATTTCATTCAGAATGACAAAGTTGCTCAATGTAAGCGCCTTTTTCAGAGTAACGTTAGCACAGCTTCCTACAAATTGTCTGATAGATAAGATTAAAAAAAGAAATCAGCTATCGGCTATGTTACAAATGAGAATTATACTATTAATATTGTACATTTATGATCATTATGTTTGTAGTTTGGATATGTCGATAATATATTTGACAGTAAATGGGTTTTATACGGTGTGTCCAAAAAAACTAAACAAAAACCCATCCCAATTTGCGTTACGTGATTGGGACCACTCCGTGGACCACAGTGCCGAGGTCCGGATCACTCAGTCGCTGTGGTCCAGACCTTGGACCAAAAAATGTTACAACCCCTACTGCTCCGCTGTGTCAGTTGTTTCTGTAACTGAATCACAAAACTGGGTTTTGATGTGCTCCCCACGTGCGTGTTTATAACGTCACTGAAGAAAAAAAACATCGAATCTGGAACACTGACGAGAATTGGAAGAAGCCGTGGCTGTGGCTAACTGTGTCTGTGAGTAGTATAGATGGCAGCATCACTTATTTTGACAGCCGGAAGTCCCGCCCTCCCTATGTACCTTTGAACTGGAACTCCTCTCTCCTTCCCAGCACCCCCCTGGGTTACTCTTTGACCCTCCCTCCTTATGTACCATTGAACCGGAACTCCTCTCTCCTTCCCAGCACCCCCCTGGGTTACCATTTGACCCTCCCTTGTCAGCCATCTTGGATGATATCGGCCATTTTGACTGATATCGGCCATTTGTAAGGTCATAGGTCATCTGGTAAGATGGTAGCCATTTTGTTAGGGTGACATCCATCATGGTGAATGTCCAAGGGCACCTCACACTGCTGGTGTGGAGGTGTAATGTTTAATAGCATAAACTGTGTTTTTAAGGTTATATTGTTTTATGATACTGTTTAAGTAAATAAAAAGAGAATAAGAAAAGTTTTAAATACATATATATATTTAAAGTTATATTGTTTTATGATACTATTTTAGTAAATAAAAAGAGAATAAAAGTTTTAAATACAGATATATATATAATCAATAGGTTATATTGTTTTATGATACTGTTTTAGTAAATAAAAAGAGTATAAGAAAAGAAAAGTTTTATATTTTATTTTAGGTTATAATGTTTTATGATTTGTTAAAGGAAATTAAAAAATAAGAAAAATAAAAGTTGTATATATATATATACAAGGTTATATTGTATACATTTAAAAAAAATAAAAGTTGTAAATACACATATATATTTTATTTTAGATTATGTTTGATTATACTGTTTTAGTAAATTAAAAAATAAGAAAAATAAACGTTTTATATATATATATTTAAGGTTACACTGTTTTATGATACTGTTTTAGTAAATTAAAAAGAAAAATTAATATTTACCCAGAGTGGGATTTGAACCCACATGTGTTTTTAGTTTATATGTTTTATGATTAGGGTTAGGATGATACTGTGTTTGCAAAATAAAAAGGTAAGAAAAAATCGATTAAGAAATGTATAGACTTACATATATTGCATGTCATTACATATATATTTAAGCAAACACAGATAAACACACATACCTATATCTCTTTAGTTTATATTTATCAATAGACAATAGAGAACAACAGTGAAATATATAGAATTATATCTGTTCATTTTGACCAGCACTGTACTTATTATATTTGTTACATTAGTGAATGCTCAAACGTAGCCTTAACATGTATCATATTTAAGAATATACTGCATTTCATTCCATTACACACACACACACACAAACATATATATATCTTGTTAGGTTTTATTTATCAATAGACACTAAAGACATGCACACCACTTTTCTTAGAGAGACACAGTGAAGCACTATTTGTGAATACTCATATGTAATAAATAATATATGTATATATGATTTGTTTGTGCTCAAATGTATAGAATTAATAAAATACACACACACACACACACACACACAATGGTGACTTTTATTGTGGCAAACAAGCATTTTACAACATGGAACATAGTCAGAAGTAGAAAAAGATACTCCATGAAATGTTGTATAGATACTTGTAATCATTAATTTCTGGTTCACAACACCAACATTGGACAGAAAGAAACACTGACCTGTACGGAGTAATGTCATTTCCAGCATATTCCATATATATTCTATTCAGTCTTTCACTCTTGGCTTCTTTTTCAAAGTTATACCAGGTTCTGGCAACAAAGTACATCAGGTATCTATTGTAAATAAAGTGAGAAACACTTAAGTTTCTATTCCTTTGGAAATACCTTATTTTTCAAACCTACAAATACATGGTGACAACTGCAAGCATGACACACATACAAAACACAGAAATAGGGACCACACTGCAAGGATATAATAAGCACAAATGGTATTTTACTGCAAATTTTAAGTTTTGTAAAATTATTTATGTAACTTCTAGGAGTAATCTGCAAACTACATAGTGAAAATGCAGTCAGTCTTCAGGAAACACACACAGCAGACTGAAATAAGCACAACGTCATATTTATATGAACCAAAACTGCATTCTACTAAACCCTGAAACTCTGAAAAATCACTACAAACTCTATGTTTTGTAAAATGGCTTATTTCACAGACACAGAAACAAATAGGCTCACCCTCAACATATTCCAACACTTACAAAAATTATGATGTAAACTTAAAGGTTTACCAGTAGTACAGGGGTATTATTAATCTATTCATGCAACTTTTAGACACTTGTCTAATACAGAGCTAACAACTGCATTGATAGCGGGTAGCAGGGCTTTGACAATGCTGTGCGGTGGGGTTTAAAATGACTTTGTAGGCCAGGGCTTCAAAACCTTACCCCATTTTAACATTTTCAAATTAGCCTCCAACCCCTAAAATACTAAGACATGTTTTTGTATCATATGTATCATGTTGTTATACTATGTACATTAATGTGGTTTATAATTTTGATTTAATTTGACATAATTTTATCATATTTTTAATTACAAATTCATATATATAAATAACAAATACTATATAATAATAGTAATAATAATGCAAAAACATATTAAGCAATCATATTTTTACTTACAGAATAATATATTTAAAATAACAATATAATAATTTAATAATAATAATAATAATAATAATAATAATTTAAAAACATATTAAACAAAACTCACCCTGACTTTGTCACAACCTCAGGATGGGGAACCTCTGCTGTAGACCCTCATCCACTCTGTCAACAGTTTGTAGGTGACATGTGCAGAAACATGAAAACTCAGTCTTGGTGGGGTGTTTCTGTCCAGTGGTCTGATCTGATACAACTTTCTACTACATTTCATATTCTATTAAAATATAACAAATTAGTAGTTCATAAAAAAGTGCTCCTGCTACTCTTATGAGTGTCTCTACAGCCCCTCATTGCTCCCTTGCATTACAGAGCATGACACGTGCTCTTCACATTGAAATTCACATTCATGTTGATGTAGGACTCGTCAACACAAAACTGTACAAAAATACATGAAATACATAAACAATACAAACATTAAGAACAGAAACCACTTTCAATCTGACATTTCACAGTATAGAAATTAAATAAGTTTGAATTACCTCATGGTTTTCCTCAGGCTCGGAGCCAGGCCCCATGTTGCCATCAGCGTCAGAAGCTGAGCGCTCTGTGTAAGATTCAGAATAACGTTCAGCTGTGTGCGGTGGAGAGGGGAAATGGAGATGCAGAGCAGGCAGAGTGTCTGTGAGACGGGTTTCTGTCCTGCTTGTCCTGCAGAGCCTCTCTTATCTGAAATGGCACTGGACACAACCAAAGCAGCAACGTCCCACAGGCAACAGGTCCTTAAGAGAGAACACTGTCAAATTTAACATTCAATAAAAGTCCACAGTTTTGACCATTTTCAGTTGAATTAATCCTCCGCATCAAATGCATTGAGACCATACACAGCTTTCAGATGCCTTGTACTTTAAGATATGTTGTATATTTAGGCTACCCTGTTATTGCTTGAATAAAATGTTATTTTATGAGAGCAGTAAGAAAAAGGGGGAACAAAGATATATAATTCAATTAATAATTTTAAGCACTCTTGCTATTAGAAATAACTAAGATGAAGGCCTAAACTGGCTATCTAGTAACTGTTTAAAAATAAATGGTTTTCCGTGAGTGTGCTAAAGAAATGAACTTCTCATTTCTGTCATTACAGTGAACTAACTGGAATACGTACAGCATACACCTAACAATTGCTAAGAATTAAATGCTTTTCTTTATGAAATGTAAGATTAGTGCTCAAAATAATTAGACATCTATATTTCTACCTGGGCTTGATTATGTTGACAGTTTATGGCTGTGCTTTGCCATTAATCCAGATTTCACCTTGTTCTCTATGGGTTGGTTTCAGAGCATGATTAGCACTAGTTTAAGTACATTACTCAGAATATGTCACTCACCATTGTTTGGTATACAAAATGATTTAGCCTGAAGGACAATAAAGCATTGGTATATAGTACTATACTAGGCTAGCAAAAGTAATTTACCCATGTACATAAACAACCTACAGTCTGAATTCAACCTTCTTGGCTCTGTCTCACATGTACCAACTTTTAAAATCTCAATTTGACTTACTAGTAAAAGTTACAAAGTGAGAGGGATTTAACCATAGACAAAGAACGATAGGTTGCATATGCAACCCCGGTTATCTGAGAAAAGAAGGACTGCCCAAGGGGGAGGGGTTTTCAGCGTGCATCGCTGGAACGCATCGAAGACTTTTGTCTATCAAAGCTGCCATTGGCCCTTGTGCCCGTCACTCAAACAGGACCCTTCCACTTCCTGTTTGTATAAAAGGTGACGTCTGCACAAGGACTTCCTCTTTTTGCCGGGAGCTTGAACTCCCGCGCGAGCTTGCAACCCTTGGGCAGTGCTTGTTTTCTCAGATAACCGGGGTTTCATACGCAACCTATCGTTATCTTTCGAGTCAGAAGCACTGCCCAAGGGGGAGGTGTTACAGTATAACCAAACCGTCGCAAGGGAGGAGGCAGCGAGCTGGTAAGAGAGCCTGCCCCGAGGCGAACCTACTAGGAGCCGTACCAACTCTATGATAGAACCACAGGGGCCCCTTGGGCCACATTTGGGCTGCTCAGACGCGAAGACCACAGTCACGCTGAACTGGGAAGAAATAAGCAATGGTGTATCCACAGGCAACAAGACCTTGTGCCTACCATGAAGCCTAGTAATAGCAGTCTCCTGCTCTACTAGCAGGGCTAGGAGCAGGGCCAATACCCAGACCACACCATATAAGCACAGGTCGCAGTCCGTTGAGCCCGTGCTCAACATACAGCGGGCTAACCAGACTAGATAGCCACTGCTGGATAGTTCAATTACGAATAATGGAACTATATACACAGTGGACCAACAAGAACCAACTCAAGTGCCTTCCGCTGGACACCGCAGCAGTGGCCTCAGCCCTAGCATAGCTAGGGCGGGGCCACAGACTGCTGGCAAAGGAACTATATACATAGCGAAGCACGAGTGCCCTCGCTAACAACAGGAGCAGTTGTCCATGCTAAACTTAATAAGGAGCGGACAAGCTCAACTGTATATTCTAAAGAACTATATACACTGCGGGGCGCAGGAGCCAGTTCATGCACCACACACATGACACAGGAGCAGGATACCCACTGCGGAAGCTAGCGGCAACAGATGCTCTACTTATGTCAATAAATGAACTATATACACAGCGGGGCACAAGAGCAAACTCAAAGCCTACTGCTGAATACAGCAGCAGCGGCCCTCAGCACAGCTAGTATAGCTAGGGAGGGGCCAAGGCCTGCTGACAAAGGAACTATGTACAATGGCGGGGTACACGTGTAAAAAACACATGCACTCCCACCTATAGAATGAACTGTATACAAGTCACAGTCCGGTAGGAAGGGATAACGGTTCTGCATTGCTTTTCCCAAGCATGCTCAACAGGGGCAGACAGGGATAGAAAAGCCAGGAGCCAGTGCCTAACAGGCTACTGCGACTCAGCTGAAGCCAACACCGGATTCTCAATAGAAGGAACTGGGCCCGTCACGTCCAGCCTGTAGAACCGAACAAAGGTGTGCGGCAAGACCCAACTCGCAGCCACACAGATGTCTGCCAGTGGGGCGCCTTGGAAAAAGGGCCCACGACGTGGCTACACCTTGAGTCGAGTAGGCCACCAGGTGTTCAGGCACTGGGGCTCCAGTTGACTCATAAGCCGTGGTAATGGTGTCCACAATCCAGTGCGAGAGGCGCTGCTTTGAAAGCGCCCGGCCACAAACAATTGGTCCGAACTTCGAATGTCCTTGGTGCGCTTCAAATAGCACCTGAGAGCCCGCAGCAGGTCAACAGGTGTAGCCTACTCTCCTCCTCCGAAGAGAAGGGTGGTGGATGGAAAGCCATCAACTCAATAGGCCTGTTGATATGGAAAGGAGACAGCACCTTCGGGAGGAATGCAGGATTAGGTCAAAGTGTAACCCTGGAACCATCTCCTGCAAAACGGACACACACAGGGTGAACAGACAGGGCATGTAACTCGCTGACGTGATTGCCAGCAAAAACGCCGTCTTCAGTGATGCAAACCTTAAGTCATATGACTGCAAGGGCTCAAATGGGGCCTTAGAAAGCGCGTCCAGCACTACATCAAGGCGCCATGCGGGCAAAGAAGGAGCGTGGGTAGGCCTCTGCCTACGTGCACCTTTCAGAAACTGCGCTGCTAAAAAATGAGGGCCCGGAGGCTCGCCATCAATCCTGACATGACATGAGGAGAGGGCGGCTAAATAAACCTTGAGCAGCCAGTAGGGCACAGATCTGGTCCATCTTGGTGCAGCATCTCGCCCCCTGTCTTTCAGGACGTGACTAGGACCCCGCGGGTCCGGTCCCTGACAGAGGGGGCAGATCACGTCACCACTCCAAGCCGGTAGCATGCGGTGGCCACACGTGGCACAGCAGCGGGGACGGGAGGAGGAGGAACGGGGTCTCTCCATACCGTCAATACCACGCTCGATATTGTTATTTTATATATATTATTTTGTAAGTAAAAATATGATTGCTTAATATGTTTTTGCATTATTATTACTATTATTATATAGTATTTGTTATTTAAATATATGAATTTGTAATTAAAAATATGATAAAATTATGTCAAATTAAATCAAAATTATAAACCACATTAATGTACATAGTAATACAACATGATACATATGATACAAAAAAACATGTCTTAGTATTTTAGGGGTTGGAGGCTAATTTGAAAATGTTAAAATGGGGTAAGGTTTTGAAGCCCTGGCCTACAAAGTCATTTTAAACCCCACCGCACAGCATTGTCAAAGCCCTGCTACCCGCTATCAATGCAGTTGTTAGCTCTGTATTAGACAAGTGTCTAAAAGTTGCATGAATAGATTAATAATACCCCTGTACTACTGGTAAACCTTTTAGTTTACATCATAACAAGTGTTGGAATATGTTGAGGGTGAGCCTATTTGTTTCTGTGTCTGTGAAATAAGCCATTTTACAAAACACAGAGTTTGTAGTGATTTTTCAGAATTTCAGGGTTTAGTAGAATGCAGTTTTGGTTCATATAAATATGTCGTTGTGCTTATTTCAGTCTGCTGTGTGTGTTTCCTGAAGACTGATTGCATTTTCACTATGTAGTTTGCAGATTACTCCTAGAAGTTATATAAATAATTTTACAAAACTTAAAATTTGCAGTAAAATACCATTTGTGCTTATTATATCCTTGCAATGTGGTCCCTATTTCTGTGTTTTGTATATGTGTCATGCTTGCAGTTGTCACCATGTATTTGTAGGTTTGAAAAATAAGGTATTTCCAAAGGAATAGAAACTTAAGTGTTTCTCACTTTATTTACAATAGATACCTGATGTACTTTGTCACCAGAACCTGGTATAACTTTGAAAAAGAAGCCAAGAGTGAAAGACTGAATAGAATATATATGGAATATGCTGGAAATGACATTACTCTGTACAGGTCAGAGTTTCTTTCTGTCCAATGTTGGTGTTGTGAACAAGAAATTAATGATTACAAGTATCTATAAAACATTTCATGGAGTATCTTTTTCTACTTCTGACTATGTTCCATGTTGTAAAATGCTTGTTTGTCACAATAAAAGTCACCATTGTGTGTGTGTGTGTGTGTATTTTATTAATTCTATACATTTAAGCACAAACAATTCATATATACATATATTATTTATTACATATGAGTATTCACAAATAGTGCTTCACTGTGTCTCTCTAAGAAATGTGGTGTGCATGTCTTTAGTGTCTATTGATAAATAAAACCTAACAAGATATATATATATGTTTGTGTGTGTGTGTGTGTGTGTGTATTGGAATGAAATGCAGTATATTCTTAAATATGATACATGTCAAGGCTATGTTTGAGCATTCACTAATGTAACAAATATAATAAGTACAGTGCTGGTCAAAATGTACAGATATAATTCTATACATTTCACTGTTGTTCTCTATTGTCTATTGATAAATATAAACTAAAGAGATATAGGTATGTGTGTTTATCTGTGTTTGCTTAAATATATATGTAATGACATGCAATATATGTAAGTCTATACATTTCTTAATTGATTTTTTCTTACCTTTTTATTTTGCAAACACAGTATCATCCTAAGCCTAATCATAAAACATATAAACTAAAAACACATGTGGGTTCAAATCCCACTCTGAGTAAATATTCGTATTTCTTTTTAATTTACTAAAACAGTATCATAAAACATTGTAACCTTAAATATATATAAAACGTTTATTTTTCTTATTTTTTAATTTACTAAAACAGTATAATCAAACATAATCTAAAATAAAATATATATGTGTATTTACAACTTTTATTTTTCTTAAATGTATACAATATAATCTTGTATATATATAAAACTTTTATTTTTCTTATTTTTTAATTTACTAAAACAAATAATAAAACATTTTAACCTAAAATAAAATATAAAACTTTTATTATCTTATTCTCTTTATAACCTTAAATATATATATATATTTAAAACTTTTCTTATTTTTTAATTTACTAAAACAGTATCATAAAACAATATAATCATATATATATATATATATATATATATATATATATATATATATATATATGTATTTAAAACTTCTATTTTCTTATTCTCTATTTAACCTTAAATATATATATATATATATATATATATATATTTAAAATGTTTCTTATTTTTTAATTTACCAAAACAGTTTCATAAAACAATATAACCTATATATATATATATATATATATATATATATATATATATATATATATATATATATATATATATAACTTTTCTTATTCTTTTTATTTACTTAAACAGTATCATAAAACATTATAACCTAAAATATATAAAACTTTTATTTTCTTATTTCTTAATTTTCCAACACAGTATCATGAAAACAATATAACCTTAAAAACACAGTTTACGCTATTAAACGTTACATCTCCACACCAGCAGGGTGAGGTGCACTTGGACACTCACCATGATGGATGTCACCCTAACAAAATGGCTACCATCTTACCAGATGACCTATGACCTTACAAATGGCCGATATCAGCCAAGATGGCTGACATCCAAAATAGCCGATATCATCCAAGATGGCTGACAAGGGAGGGTCAAATGGTAACCCAAGGGGGGTGCTGGGAAGGAGAGAGGAGTTCCCGTTCAACGGTTCATAGGGAGGGCGGGACTTCCAGCTGTCAAAATAAGTGATGCCGCCATCTATACTACTTCTGTGGCTGTCTGTGGCTGGACCGGAGGGTTGGACCTGGGTTTCTCTTCATTACGAATACATCTTTCGCTGCCCAGGTGCCCACATGCCTGACCTGCTTTTCAGCTGGATCACAGCTCCGCCCCAGCAGGGTAGAGCATCCAAAAATGGTACAAACTCATCCACGTATTGCAGTGTTTCCGGGAGAGCTGGCATACTGAGCGAGAAAGTCAACACTGACAGTGTGGCGAGAGACATAATGTATGTGCTCTGTAATGTCATTGCTGTCAGGTGAGAGATTTCTATGATGTCATCGCTGATATAGCAGTGAAGTGAGAGGAAGAGGAAGGGATAGCACATGTGTGGGCTCACTGGCTGCCTCAGCTAGAATGGGTGAATGAGAGAGTGCAGGAACGGAACGCAGGAAATATACAATTGTATGTGACAGGCCGCTGTCTGTCACGGCACGGCTGCTGCTGACGTCTGCTGATGAGGTGCTCATGTGCCACAGCTGTGTTGTCACTCCCTCGCTAACAGGCTGTGGACTCACGGTTGCGGGCAATGAGCACCGAGGCGATTGTGACGTCAGTGGCAGCTGTGCCTTCTCTATTTAATCCCTCTCCTTCCCAGATGGAGGCAGCTAACCCGCTGAGAAGGAGGACTGACACTCCCAACCCTGACTGCCCGGAGCACCCTGTTTTGTGTGGATGTTTCGTTTTGGTTGTTTTTACCCCTTGTATTTTGTCCCGTTTACCCTGTGAACCACAATAAAGCCCGGACACCAACGGAACCAGAGATTCTCTCCATCCCTGTGTCTGGCTTTTACATTGTATTATGCATATTCTGAATCGATTTGTAATGTATATTCATGATTTATTGATTGAAAGAGTTCTGTTTCTTCTGGCTAAACTTGTTTGCACATTGAATATTGAATTGTAGTGTCTGTGTGTGTGTGTGTGTGTGTGTGTGTGTGTGTGTGTGTCACTAGAAGTCCAGCACACTATCCATTGTGGCACAGAACCACAAAACTGTACGACGAAGATACTCTTCTGCATGCCTGCAGATGACCGGGCGTCTCAGCGTGATTTGACAAGTAGCATTTACAGTTGTGTTTTTTAAATCCCTGTCTCGCTGATTTTGAGACGGATGGAAATGATGGGTTCTTCTATTTGGTAAAATGGCTTTGCTCACTCGAGAGGCAGCCAGGTTAAGCGGGCAATAATGCACAAGTAGCTCTGTCTTGCGAATCTTGGAACTGTCCATTGGACGTACACGGCGTCAGTCGTCAAGAAATGTCAAACAAGGAATGCCCACAACGATGGTGGGATAGAAAGCCACGGGTGCAAAACACAATGGCTTAGTAGTCCATGGCCTTAAGTACAAGGCCACCTGATCCAGCTGTTCCCGGAGATGCAACTGACACGGAGGGGGACTGGTACAGTGACAGTGGCTAGGAAAAGAAGCAGCGTATGAGGTCTTGATAGTCAAGCAAGGATTTGGGACAAAGTTGGCATTCCAGAAAAGTAAGAAGTGAAGGCATCAGCGAGGCACTTGACTGCAAGATACCTCTGGCTGTCACAAGGAAGCCCAGCAAGCTCTAAGTTTAATGAAGTGAGCACTGACTCTGGTGGGACTCAAACCCACAACCTTTGAATGACCACTGCCCTTTTCACTAGAAGTCCAACGCGCTATCCATTGCGCCACAGAGCCACACAAGACATTTGTCACCATACTGTTCTGCACGCCTACTGATGACGGGGCATCTCAGCGTGCTTGTACAAGTAGCATTTTCAGATGTGTTTTTTAATCCCTGTCTCGCTGATATTGACACAAAAGGAAATGATGGGTTCTTCTTTTAGATAATGCGGCTCATGTTGACTTGACTGTGAGGGGAAGTATTTGTCAAGCACACTGTCTGTGTCTGTCTGGCTGTCTGTGTGTGTCTGTGCTTGTGTGTGTGTGTCTCTGTGTGTGATGTGGGACAGTGCCCTGTCTGAGTGCCAAATATATTATATTCCCACCATTGTTGCAGCAAGATTGTGTAACCCATATATGAATTTAAGCTTTGTGTATGGCTCCGGAGAGGACAGGTACAGTAGTTCTGTGCAGGTGATTTTTAGAAAAACATTTTCATCCAAGGACATAGAAAGAACATAATGTAAGACACAGGAGACGTGTGTGTTAAAGTTTGAGGTACCTCATTACCATCATCTAGTTGCCCAGAAACCAAAAGGAGTCCTCTTGTATATGATAGCAAGTTCTTTAGAAAAACTTTAGATGTGTCTTGCCCAGTGACCATCTCCGGAGCGCTTCGTTGTAGCTCAATAAACTTTTTTGGTATTATTTCAGTTAAATCAGGTCCTGATTATTCCTTGTCCGCCTGTTTATTGAGGGAGTAAAATTTGTCCCTATTAGTGCGTCTGTGTCTGTGTCTCTGTGTGTGTGTGTCTGTGGAGGGTTGACATTTTTGATATCCATAACATCAGAGCAGATGAGCTGAACATGTTTCTCATTATGCACACTGGGCACACTATATTGAATAGCGATAACACTACACACATATGAACACCAAATTATTGCTGAATCTTTAGTTATGTTAACTCTGAAAATGATAAAATGATCATCTGAAACACACAACAATAAAGCAACGAACATCATTCCACAAAGCAAAGCGAGCACATACAAGGATACTGTAAATTGTAACTGTACGCATACACTAATGTACAAGCACAATGACCATGAACTCAGACCCAATTCTTGGTGGGGGGGGTTTAAGACTAGAAAAGTCACTGGTGCCATCACTGGTATACATTGATTACAGATCGGGCCCTGTGTTCAGTGTGGCCACTGCTACCTACCTACATACCAGAGGAGGCTGGTGCATAGAGGTGCGAGAGAGCAGTTCTGGATCAAACACACCTGCTGCTGCGCTCTGCTCTCCAATGCGCACTGCAGGTCAGTCTCAGGACCAGACAGTGCGCAGTAAGTTGACCATTGAAATACTCTTGCTGTGCTGGATTTTATTTCTGCTATGACAAAGACAATTTGATGAATGGTGATAGCTAGTTTAGGGTTACCATACATCAGAGGAGGCTGGTCCACAGAGGCAGAGGAGGTTGCTCCTCCTCTATCTTTGAGTGTTTAGCTGTTACTGTTTCTTCAGTTATATTTGTACTATATTACCTTGTTATAGTGTTAAAATGTATTTTCATTTAATAGTGTGGTTTTTCAAAGTAAATACTTTTTATATACATTAATCATATTAACTAAAACAAATATGATTTTCTTTTTAGTAAAAATAATACTAATCGTTAATGTTATTTATTGTTTGTTATTGATTGTTAAAAAAATATGTTTTAGCTCACAAGTTTTTGTGTTCTTTTCTTGGTAAATCATTTTAGCACCTTTTTGCCATGTATTGAACAAATAAGTGCTGTTTTTTATTTGACCTATTTGTATATATTTGCACAGTATATAATGTTACATAAGGGTCCAGGGATTGAATGTTACACTCATAACTTATTGTTCAGACATTAATACATAGATTTTGTTTTGCATGTAAATACTTGTTTGACGTCATAACACTTTGTTGTAAAAGGTACTTCTTAACATACAGTGTTAAAGATGCATTCTAGTGATGTTGGGGGGAGTTGTGTACCCATTCTCTCCAGTCAGGCATTTTCTTTATTTTTGCATATTAAGGGGACCCTATTTTGTTCACTAATACCATTCCCTCTTGCACTGAACACATGCTCAAGGAATGTGTCCATATTGAAGCACTTTTGGGGGTGAGGCGGGTGGAAAAGTTGTCTGTATTGTCTTGTGTTCATGGCAAGAAGGCATCACCGTTGTCTATTGTGTTCATTTTAAAATACATTTGTCACTAGCAAATGGTAGCAAATATGGTGGTACATTAATGCTGGATTGTTATGAATAGCCCAGCTTATCCTTGTAATTTGCTTCAATCTTGACTTACAAACTGAGTTTTTAAAACCAATTTTAAAAGCATGCCCCCAGACCCCCCTAGCAGACCTCTCTGTAATAATCATGGCCTCCTTATGGCCCCCGCCCCATTTTCAAAATCCTAGAATCAGTGAAATGATTTTTGTCCTGTTTTTCATGTTGTACAGAATTGATTTCTTATTATCATGGTTGTACAGTAAACTGTCCAATTTATTAATTCGGGACCGTTTAGCCTGGAGCTTAGGCTCACTCATATCTTCCTCTTGAAAGTGGCGACTGCAGACGATAGTATGAGGGGTTATGCTGAACTGCTCACACCAAATATTTTGTATCCACTTTTTGAGAGTATCTTCCATGGTAGGGAAAGTATGAAAAGAAAGCTCAACACGCAGTTGAACTAGAGGAAGCCTCACGCAGCGGGACATCTGATACCCCACTCCCCCGCTGTTATTGTGAAAATGGTGCGGTCGAAACACTTGGCCAGTCAGATGTGCGGAACACACTGATGTGCATTTTGTAGCTCAGCAAAGCGGAAACTGACTAGCGAGTCAAAATGCCTCACCAAAGGCAAAAATCAGTGGACAGAGAGGAAAAGGAATCGAAAGAAGCAGAGAGGCAATGGCCACATTTCTTGCAAAGCATGAACACCAGGTATGATAGGCGAAGCTGAACATGGCAAAAGTGAGGAGCTGGTAGACTCGCAAATAAAACGTCAGCTAGAAAGCTTAACCTTTAAGTAACGTTAGCACATTTACTTCACTAGATAAGAAAAAAAAACACTGCTTCACTGGCCATGAGAAGGGCTGTGTACCAACCCGGTATTAAACGGGCCCCGGTGCTAAATGATTAAAGACTGTAGTATTGATGAGCTCCGACGTTACGGTTCTTTTGAACGTGTCGGTGTCATTGGAAATCACGCAGCTGCAGCCGCTGCTCTGCTCTGTCGGACTGACACACACACACACACACACACACACACACACACACTATGGCAGGGATGGCGAACCCGTAATGCAACGTCTGAATTTCAGTGTGAATACATACACAATAAAATAGCACCCTTCCCAGTAGCTAGAAATACCACGCATTAGGCTGCTATGGGTTAGATCATGGGTTGTCAAACCGGTCCTGGAGTACCCCCTGCCCTGCTGGTTTTTGTTCCAATTTAGGTTTTAATTACTTAATTGAATGGTATATTGCATTGTTAGATCAATTAAGGATTCAATTAAGCAATTTAAGACCTCAGTTGCAGTGAACATTTTGTCAGGGTTCACATCGCAAAATGTGAGACAAATTCACCTCCATTTGCGATGTATTTTCTTCATCGATTCGCTGATTCTGCGATGCATTAAAATACGTTTTTCCGTCCCAAATCAAGCATCGAAAATGCGTATAAGCAATGCTGAGGTACCTCCCCTTTAAGATACGCGTATTTTTTTTATTTTATTGTGACGCTCCGTGCCCTGTTACCCGAATCCCGAATCATTGGCCAGCGGGTCTGTCACTCATACAGGGCAGGGCTGTAGCTTTCCAATTACACCAGACACGCCCATATCCGAGTACTTGGCTGCGCTGCGGGTTTGTGTGAGAACAAATAATCACCACTATTGATAATTGGTAGACCAATTTAAGTTGCTAATCAAGCAACTCGTGTTGCTAAGCAAAATTATATTTGATTAGCATAACTACTATGCAAATTTGAGACAACAAAATGTACGCTGCAGTTGGAACAAAAACCAGCAGGGCAGGGGGTACTCCAGGACCGGTTTGAAAACCACTGGGTTAGACGATTGCACTGACTCCTTTTTTCACACGCAAAATTACATCGAGAGCAACAGACATGGACGGTCACTACTACTGAGTTCAGGCAATAATTATTATGCATGCTATTTAAAGTCGTTCACATTGTCTGGCAAACCCAGCGGATTGTACATCACGCATCACACTCCCCTCACACAGACGCACACAAAGAAAGATATAGAGAGACACAGAGAGAGACAGATAGAGAGAGAGAGAGCGCTACAGTAATTAACGGAGCACAAGAGGTGGCCGCCGAGGCCACACAAAACACGACAAAGTCAGCACAGTTTCCAAATCGACCCTATTATTTAAAATATATTCAAACTCGGCATTTACGTTTTCAAAGGAGCACAATCTGCCGGTTGTCGTGGTTGGATCGATCCATAATAATGCTAACAATGTTCCAATTTACCAACTTACATAGCTAGCTAGCGTTAACTAATTTTACTCAGATCAGTGTAATGTGTGATGCGCTGCATCACTACACTGCATGCTAACGCCCGCAGTTTCACGCAGCAATGACGCAGTGACACAAATGGAACTGGCTGGCACTTATTCTGCTCGGTGATATTCTTGGTTGTTCCATGGTGGTGCTAAAGTGGAGCTGTAGCCTAACCAAGCCATACCCCGCCGCCACCCCTGACGCTGTGCAAGATTTCTATGAGGGCAATTATTGCTGTGAGTGACCTAGACAGATGTCATCATGGGCAGACTCTCTCTATATATATATTTTTTCACAATAATTCATATTGTCTTGTGCATCATAATAATTGTAACCAGGTGGCTGATGTGTACACTCTACCCTTGGCTAAATTACTGACCATGCCACTCGTTTCGCCCAAATAGTTTTAGATATAATGCGCACAACTCAGGTTTCCCCCTACAAGATCTTTTTAATCAAATAAAAGTAAGCAGAGACCGGAATAAATTGTACAAAATGTTTAACAGTTTATTACAAGCAAAAATCCAAGAATAAAAGCAGGATATGCAATAAACGATTCAATAATTATTCATCTTAAATGCCACAGGCGAACTGGGGTTAGTGAAGTAAAATAAACAAATAAACCACACTACAAACCAAACTCTAAATGTGAAAACAAATCGTGATCATTGTAACAACTCAACTCCAAAAAAGAAACCATTCAAATAAGAAACCCCAACTACCCGTTCACCAAGTGGCAATTAGACAGATGACTTTTAAAACTATTGTACGTTACAAATCATAATATAACAATAGTTTAAAGATGGATAAAAACAAAGAAAAAAATACATAAAATCCATTGTCAGCATGATTAAACAAAAGTTACCTAAAATGCAGTTTAAATCCAGTTACCTCGGGGAGGACAGGTATGCAGAGCAGCTTCCTTCATCCAAATCCTGTCACAGAAAGTTAGATGAGTTGGGAGCTGTGAACACAGGTGGGACTTGATAGGGGTGGGACACTTTCCTGGTTTTCTTCTATTTTTACCCCTGTCAGAGATCCCAGTTTAATACTAATGTCTAATCAGATTAATCTGTGTCCCAGTCTCCCTCTTTCATATGATATGCAAGTATTACTGATGTAACAAATATCATTTTATTTTCTAGAAAGGGGTGAGGTGACACATTAGCTGACTAAAGTAGGTAGAAACTTTTTTTTTTTAATCTATGTACTATTTGTCAATAGTGAAGTCATGCTGGATTCCAAGACGTGTCTCAGGCTGCCCTCTGACAGAGAAGGAGCTTATTAAGGGCATGTGTTGTGTGCAGGGTATTGTTATTGTTGTATTGCTATGACCAGCAGTACATATTGTGATATTGTGGAGCAGTGTAGCACAGTCACTCAGAGATGGCTCACACTCTGGGCCCTCATTCACCACAGCCCAACACTATAATGGGGATCCCAGACTGACGGGTAGTGGCAAAATAAATCAGTTTTCTGTTGGTCTCAGTGTAGGATGTTGTTAATATACACTGCACTGCTGGGTTTACAGGTCACAGTGAGTGTCTCTCCTGGCTGAACAGATTTCACTGATGGAGTCTGAGTCACAGTATACTGTCCGGTGGATTCTGGAAACGAAGAATAAAAATAATGCTTACATATATATGTAATATACATGAAAACAATCTGATTTGGTCTGTGAGTTTGATGTGTGCCTGTTTAGATATTACAAAGAAATACATACAAAATGGAAATAATAAAATCAAAATAATTCCCACCCTGAGTGCAGAGTGTCCAGATGAACATGGTGATGAAAGTCATTGTTGATGTGTATTGTGTTGGCATGAAGGGCAGCTGTCGGTCATGAAGTGTTAAACTCACAGGCTGTAAACACTCCCAGAGCACTGAAGCATGTGCTGCCGGTGCCAAGTGTCTCGTTGTCGGACCTGCTGCATGGATTCCCCAGATCACCGCTACCTGTCACCCCTGTCTCAAGTTTTGTGGTTTCCCTTCTAATAATTTCATTCTTTTCTTTCTTCAAATGTACTTAAACCAAGGAGTACAGTTTTTGAACCATTCAAGACGATTTTATTAATTTTCCTTTTTAAAAAAAAACTGGTGGTTCAGTTAATTTGCTACAGAAATTCGATACCCTCTCAGTAATGTTGTGTAGATTGCTAAATGGAGAGTCTTTGACAGCATAAACATATTAACTGTGTAGTGGTGCACCTCAACAGCTTAACAAGCTTTCCATTTCCATTTTCAAAATAAGAAGCACAATGTGCTCACAGGGCTCCCCAATTATTGACATTTGAGGCCAGAGGAGTAAATTGATGCACATTGAATGTCATATTTTTTTCTCCATAAAGGATCTGAACACGAATTACAAATTCTACAAGGATAAGGGCAGCAAAATGAGTATCCCGCGTATCAATTTCACTTTCTAACAATATATGCATTGGTTGCACAAGCAGAGCAAATTGAGCATTATTTAAGAAGCATCTTTCAATCACAAAGACAACATGTTCCCTATGACCCACTGGGCTTTGGAAAGCTGTTCCTCTGCTCTATATCGGACCTCCGGATCATTTGTTTGTTGCTAATTGATTGGTATAAGCCCCAGGTGTGTACAATCCACCAGGAAATTATATACTAGGCTGCAATTTAGTGCGTATCCTGCACTTGTGTTGCAATCTGACCCAAAGGGCAACACCTTTGAGTTACTAACTTAATCCTGTACCAATGTTTACATATTAGATAACTTTCACCATCTGCTGTCAGAGAAACAATGCACTATGTTTGGCAAAGCACTACGCTATGTACAGAACACACTTATTCCTGGGTAGCTGCTGCCATGCTGGAACAGGCTGGCACACAAAATCAGGCGCCTGCAAAACAGTTTATATGTTATTGCTCAACTGTCATAAATTGTAGAATACATGATCTCGATAAAAGCTCAGACATTTATCACACAGGGCAAGCCAGCTAAGCGATGAAAGGAACCATAACCATTTAATGTGCCTTTTCACAATTGCTGGCGCTCTGTGCCACGATCAGCCGTGTTCAGCCAGCATTAATGACACAGGCCGCTTGTCTAGAACGGCAACATGAATTGAGCACCATCAGAGTAAACAGACAGTCGCAGTGCGGGGGCTTCTGTAGACTTTCACAATTATCCGAATTTACTTTTCTCACTTGAATTCTGTGCTCTCTATATTATCGCTGGATCCAGGGGACTGGGGACAGTGCTGGCTCAGTACCGGTACACTGTGTGTGTGTGTGTGTGTGTGTGTGTGTATGTGTGTGTGTGGGGTGGCGGGGGGGGCGTGCTGGGCATCCCAGGTGCTGCTGTCTTAGACCGAGGTGGAGCCCGAGTGGTAGTCTGATGTCACCTTCTCTGTGGCACTCGTCACTTCCTTAGTTATTGTCATCATCGCCGCTGCTGGGGAAACTCTCCACTTTAAAAGTGTCATTGTCCTCACCATACCTGGAGAAATAAAATAAAACGGTTCAGAATGGTTACTGGAAATCAGGGTGTGTGCCCTGCGCTGAAACCAAACACAAGAAAGGACGAGAGTGAAAAGGAAGAAAGGGAAATAAGGAGAGAGAAACGCTCACCTGCACCACAGCTCTCCAGGGTCGACCCATAGTGAGCGCCCAACAAACCAAATGGCCCATCCCTAGCTCCATATTATCACTATCTATATCATATATGTTTGCTTATATATTGACTTAAATACGGTGTTGCTTATTTATGGTGTATGCAACTGTGTTAAAGGATTTATGTACAAGGTTTCTTCAGTTTAATCCAGTACCCCCCCCCCAATACCAAATGGCCCATCCCTAACTGCACAATATCACTCTATACGTTTACTTGTATTTTAACGTAGCTTATTTATGGTCTATGCAACTGTATTTAAGGATTGATACACACGTTTTCTTGTCTTTTGGCTTTGTTTTAGGATTATACTCACGTTTAATGATGCTCTGGTCACTCCACAGACTGCCTCTGTTGTCTGCTGCAAGTGGTACATTCGATTACATCTTGACGTGCGCTAGTAGCGATCGTTTCCAGTACATTTCTATATAAAATACTACCGGAGTTAGGCTGGAGGACACAAACCGAACGCAACCGCTGGCACATTGTCAGTTGCACGCATTCGTGAAACTAGCGCACCGAATAGCGCACCGAGGAAAAATCTGAGGATTTAAATCGTAACAGCTGTAAAACGTAAGATAATATGCACTAGCCACACGGACTAGTTCTAGAGAATCTGTACTGGCCCGCAGCGAGCTGCACTAGCCATTGGCAAGCGGGCTCGCGTTAAGATCGACCCCTGTAGTAGAACAGTGTGTCTCTATGGTTACCTATGTAGAAGCCCCAGTATAGACCAGTGTGTCTCTGGTCTATTAGATGGACTGTATTATAGAGTTAGACTTATAATTGTCACATTGTGCCAAATGTTGTGTCAAACGTAGTGAGAAGTCTGTTAATTATACAGTAGTCAAGCTGGCTTGCATTAGTCAGTCACTAGTCAGTGGGAACTGTTTCTCTTTGGGTCTAGTCCAGTATGGTCCTGCCTATGACTAGTCTATTGTTGAATGGATTGTTGTTTTAATGAGGGCTCAGATTCTAGTCCAGTTGATGTTCTACTCTCAGACTTTTGATTTTAAAATTTACTTTTCACGTTGTGCCTCAGAATGCTCAGGAGTATATGAATCAGATGTGAATTGATAATGAAACAATGATTGGTAAAAATCGATGAAGATCGATGGTTCCATGTTTATGAAATGTTTTGATTCTTGAAGGCAATGTCACTCAATGTGTGTGACTTCTTAATAATGAGTATTACAGTTCAGGCCAAATGGCAGCTGGAATTTGAATACTCTGTATTTCATGTGTTTTAAGTGGTATTGTTCAAATACAGCACATTTAGAAGCCTGAATGATGCAGCAAATTGACAAAACATTGAGTGACAGTGAGTGCAAATTAAATAAGAAATAACAAAGTTTGTTACAGTTTTAAATAATACAAATTGACAATATTTTCAACAATTTTCTTTTCCTGACACACTGGTCTATACTGGGTCTACTACATAGGTAACCATGGAGACACACTGGTCTATACTGGGGCTACTACATAGGTAAACATAGAGACACACTGGTCTATACTGGGGCTACTACATAGGTAACTATAGAGACACACTAGTCTATACTGGGGCTACTACATAGGTAACCATGGAGACACACTGGTCTATACTGGGGCCACTACATAGGTAACCATAGAGACACACTAGTCTATATGGGGCTACTACATAGGTAACCCAGGGCTCTACAGTGTGAGCGTTATGCTCGAATTTGTGAGTGAAAATAATGTTGTGCGAGTGTGAAATACAATTTGGGCGCACAGTGCATATACAATATTTGAACTCTATAAGTAAATACTACATTGACAGGATTTTGATAATAATTATATTTTACACTAATCATTATTACGTTAGAAAATGTGGGAAATGTAGTTCGGTTGTGGATTGTCGCAATTAACCGAGAAGGCAATGAAAACTACAAGAACCGTGAATGACGTTCATGACCCAGTGCTGCAGCGGTACATTTGGTACGACATCCAATCACCTACCATCTGGCGTTAGCCGCCTCGTCATTAAAACACACTTACAGATACAGTAGTACTCAGCGACAGCGGGGCTGCCAACGACTTAGCGATAAAGTTGATTAAAATCGAATAAAATCTTAAAATGTAATTAATCGTCGATTACTTGGGTCTACCTGGGGCGCAGCTACTAGAAAAAACCTTGAGAGAGGCAACAGCTTCACCCGTGGAAAGTAAAAGAGCACTTTACATTGAATTTACACTGGAGAGTTTGCTGCAACATGTGCACGGGTGAACTCACACGGTGCGGGCACAATGACACAGAAAACTGAAGAGACGCACTGGAGCCGATGGCAGGATGGAGACATTCAGCTGGTACATTTCTGGACCGAAAACTTGTCCATTAAGGATGGCACAGTGGACCCGTTTAAACCATACAAGTACTCAACCTTTCTGTTACTTGAGTTACACCTAGTTTCTTTCTTACGGTGGCCCTGAAGTGCAACTGCTGAAAAAATAAAACAGCAGCTGCGAGATTTGCAGTAGCTGTGAGATTTGGAAGTGCTGAAAAATTTATTTTGTAATAATTATCTGAATCTCAGCCAATGAGTTCCTCATCCACCTAACAGACACTCATACAAGACAGTGTCCTAGTCCTGCGCTCTTGTTGGGAAGGATATATCACAAGAACCATCTTAAATTACCCATTGTTCTAAAACTTACTATATAAGGACCTACCTCGCTCTCCTTGTTTGTTGGGTAGAAAGATTGTGGTGGTTTTGACTGTGTTAATATATATATATATATATTTTAAGGATTGCTTGCGTTTTTGATTTGGACTCTTACTGAGAACCCTAATTTTGTGATTGAACCTGGACTGGCTGAGGACCCACTGCCTACTGATTTGGACAAACACTTTCACAATGTCAGAGAAGCCTTTGTGTTTGATCACTTTGTAAACTTGATGGTAACAAAGAAGGAAACCTGGACCCCACCGGACCTCACTTTCGCAGCCCCCCAGCTCCCCCGGACCTCACTTCATCAGCATTAGGTCTATACTGGGGCTTCTACATAGGTAACCATATGTAACGAGGAGTTAGTAAATGTCCTGCTGTTGTAGGGGTTCTAAGCTAGATATCTTGGATGGATGAGAAACTAAAGGATCTAAGTCCGCGCCCCCAACACAGTTTGTCCCTATACCCCCCAAATTTGAGGTATGTGCCCATCCTGCGTTATATATTTTTTTACATACCGAAGTATAGCTGTGACCTAATTTGGCAAAGTAGGGTTCAAGATTTAAATTCACAATGGCTACCTGAACTAACAGTAATGGGGCACACAAAAAGTAAACAGAGAGGATAACTAAACTATTCCTACCCTCCCGAATCTTACAGGACAGGCGAGACACCCCTACACCAAGATACTTATACAATAGAAAAACTATGGTCATGCTATGCTTCAAAGAAAGAAAATGCTATTGCTGCTTACTTGCGTTTTTCCCTTTTTACCTTCTCTGATCACAATGCTTTTTGACAAAAACTCAGGTGCAGGTGCACCCTGCGCTATCCTTTGCCCGAGCTTTGTCCAGGAAATCTCACTGTAGTCATCTTAGTTCAACGCGGGCTCTCCTTAACTGCGTGTCACACGGGTCCCGTTCACTTTGCACCTAGAACAGTCTCTTCTAAAAAAAAACTTGAAAAGATACACAATTCCAGGCCAGTGTTCAAAAACAAAGTTCATTGTTTTCATATAAAAAACATGTTTATTTCCTCTGCACACTACACAGCTCCAATTTGCACACTCAACTAATCATGGCGACTACTCTTCCCGAACTACAGCCCACCCTTTTTCTCGAGAAAGCTACATTCCGATTGGACAGCAGGTTAGGCGATTCAGTAATTCAGTTGGTTTGCGAAGCCATCCATTACATTAGACCTCTCTGGTGTTCTTAATGTAACAATACCGTATTCTGAACAAAGTAGTATCCCTTACAGTATCCCCCCTGTTGAAAACCTGCTGAATTAATACAGGTTATATATCAAAACATTCAAGGCAATTTCAGGATACCTTTTAAGGGGTCTGTGATCTATAATGACAATACACTGCATATTTTTTGTAAATACCCTTCTATTAAGCTTACTGGAAGTGTACCCTTGTTATATCTCTAGGAGCGTCTCACAACAGGGGAATCCTCCCTCTCTAGCTCTAGATCATCCAAGGGTTCTGGTTCCTGCCCATCTAGAATTCCCTCTGTGTGTTTGTGACTCTACACACAGAGACGCACTGTTCTGTACTGGGGCTTCTATATAGCTAACCATAGAGACACACTGGTCTATACTGGGGCTTCTACATAGGTAACCATAGAGACACTGTTCTATACTGGGGCTTCTACATAGGTAACCATTAGTAATATTACGTATTAGTCCTTTTATTCCCTGGAAGATAGCACTTCACAGCATTTGATCATGCTTCTTGTGTTACTAATACTTGTATTATTGATTGATTTCCCTCTTGCTCACTTTCCTGTAACCCTTGACTGTGGCCTTACATCTTGACAGCACTTAGCTTTTACGTTCCAGGATGTATGACCTAACTTACTGTACTTACCTGTGTAAATTGGAAGTTGTAAAATGTATTATATTTTGAATTGCTTTGTACAATGTAAATTTGTATTTGTAATATTTGATGCCTTAACTGTATTCTTGCAATTTGTATAGCACTGGATAAGGGCATCTGCCAAGAAATAATAATAATAATAATAATAATAATAATAATAATAATAATAATAATAATAATAATAGCCATAGAGACACACTTGTCTGTACTGGGAAAAGGTAACCATAGAGACACTGGTCTATACTGAACTGATGCTGGTCATGAAATGTACCCTGTGATGAGGTGTGCGTGATGGTAAAGCAGTAGCTCTTTTGGAGTATCAGGGCTCATAGTGTTGCATTTTTGCGGAGTTCTTCAACACAGGTTTGTATTTCACTATCATGTTTACTTTAAATAGCTCAGAGAAATGTCCTTTATTTAGAGCTTCTCTGAGACCCCTGATTGGAATTCACTGCTTTGTGCAGTACATCAGAATGTCAGTCACAGCTTTAATCACAATTCCTCTCAAATAAGCCTTCCTGGAATCCCGATTTAACCGATTAAAAATGTTTCTGTGTGGCTTTGTCTGTAACCTTCGGATGGACAGTACCAGTTGCTTGCTTCATGTTTTGAACGGCTCTGATTCAAATGCTTAAAATCTTTAAAACCATTTTTAGTGAATGTTTCTTCGGTGTGGGAATCAGAACAAATGCCTGCATATCTACAGATAATTGCATTTCTGGCTATGCTGTATTCCATCCAGCGATACTTCTCATACCACCGCTGTGATGAAAAACTTTGGGATTTAACACAAATTAAAGCAAATGCCTGCAATTTTGGCCGTGTAGGTGACTCATCTATTCCTTATAAATCCGAGGGACAGTAAAATGTTTCCAACAGTACGTAAAGAAATTATGGAAATTATTGTATTAATTATTTCTAAATAGCACTGGTTTCACTGTTTTTGAATGTTTTGATGTTTTTTTTATTTGTCAAATGCATTGACCGTTATTGTTCTTATAAATGCATCAGATTGTTTTGATAGTTTTTTTTTGTTTGTTGTTTTTTACATTTCAGTTATTTTGACAATTTTTTCACCATTGCATAAATTAAATAGTCTAAAATGTGCTTTTTATTATTTTGTCTTGCTTTTCAAAGACAAAATCAATTACAAAACTACAATTAAAAAATATGTATTTAAGACTGAACATTAAACACTGTGCCAACAAAGCACAATAAATAAAATAAAATAAAATAGATAAATTTATATCTGGCCATCTTTGAGCCCCCCTTCTTGAATAGCCTACTGTGAAAGCCGGACACAAATAACGGGGAGAGAGAGAGGGAGAGTCTCCGGTTTCGGTTGTGTCCGGGCTTTATTTTGTTCAGGTATGTCAAAAAAGGGCGGAGATACAAAACAAAAACAAAATCAAAAGCAAAAGCAAAAAGTGTCCACAATCGGGGTGCTCCGGGCAGACAGGGGTAATAGACTCAGTCCACCTTCTTGTCGGTTAGCTGCTTCCGTCGGGGAGGGAGAGGGATTAAATAAACAGGGCACAGCCCACTTTATAGCGAGACACTCCTTTTCAATGGTGCTATATTTACGCTCCTGGGCGATAATTGTTTGCTTAGATAGAGGACGGGGTGTTCCTGACCCCCAACACTCTGGGACAGGACCGTGCCCACTCCAACTTCTCAGGCGTCGGTCTGTAGAATGAAAGGGAGAGAGAAGTCAAGGCATTTAAAAAAAGGGTGTTGGCAGAGGCGGTCCTTAATCGCCTGGAAAGCCATCTGGCACTGCTCCGTCCACTGGACCGTATCTGGAGCACCTTTTCGCGTCAGTTCGGTCAGGGGGTAAGCCAGGGTGGCAAAGTCCGGCAGAAACTGGCGATAATACCCGGAAAACCCCAAAAACTGCCGAACTTCCTTTTTGGACTTAGGAGGCGGACAGGAGGCAATAGCGGTCACCTTGTCAACGACTGGCCGTACCTGCCCCCCTCCTAAGAGGTACCCCAGATACTTGGTCTCCCTCCTCCCAACTGTTCACTCGCCCGGGTTTTCCGTGAGCAGCGCCCAGCCGATCCAGCAACTCATCCACACGGGGCATCGGATAGGCATCAACCCTAGACACTGCATTGAGCTCCCTATAATCAACGCAGAATCTAGTGCTGCCGTCAGGCTTTGGCACCAAGACTATAGGGCTACACCATTCCGATTGTGACTTTTCAATGACTCCCAGCTCCAACATCTTCTGCACCTCTTCATTGACAGCCTACTTTTTGTAATAGGGGGTGCGATAGGGTTTGACACGCACGCAGTGGTCCAGTGCTGTGTGGATGTGGTGTTCAATGAGAGGTGTGAGCACGGGTCGGTGAGAAAAGACATGCTGGAAGCGGCACAATAAAGAGCGAACCTGCTGTTTCTGGGCGTTTGTTAAATGGGCGTTTGTTAAATTGAGTTCAGTGCGAACCTCAGAAACAGCGGCTTCAGACTCTTTATTGTGGGGGGAACTAAAAGCACCCAATGCTTCCTGCTCTCGCCACTTCTTCAGCATGTTCAGATGATAGATCTGCTTTTACCTCCGACGATCTGGGCGACACACTTCATAATCAACATCCCCTAAGCGGCGTGTGACCAAAAAGGGTCCCTGCCACTTAGCCAGCAGTTTAGATGTTGAATTTGGGAATAACACCAGTACCTTGTCCTTGGGTGAACGATCGTAACCGGGCTCTCCTGTTGTACATGCGCTGTTGTCGCTCCTGGGCCTGTAAGAGATGCAACTGTGCAAGTTTCCCCAGTGCCGATAGCCGATCTCTCAGGTCCAGGATGTGCTGTACCATAGAGGTCTGGGAGGGGGCGGTCGCCTCCCAGTCCTCCTTTATTAAGTCGAGGATGCCCCTCAGCCGCCTCCCGTACAGCAGCTCGAAGGGAGAGAAGCCAGTGGACGTCTGGGGCACCTCGCGTACAGCGAACAGCAGGGGTGGCAATAACTTGTCCCAGTCCCAAGCGTCTGTGCTCACAAACTTACAGATCATGTTCTTTAGGGTTTTATTAAAGAGCTCCACTAGGGCGTCTGTCTGGGGATGATAGATTGAGGTCCTGATGGACTTTATCCCCAGCAGCCTACAGAGGTCTCGCATCACGCGTGACATGAATGGAGAGCCCTGATCTGTCAGGATTTCCTTTGGGATCCCCACCCGAGTGAAGACCTTAAACAGCTCCTCGGTGATCCTAGTCCCTGACATTGTCCGTAGACGAATTGCCTCCAGGTACCGAGTGGCGTAGTCTACTATGACCAGCACAAATTGATACCCCGCGGAGCTTTTCTCCAACGGACCGATTAAATCCATCCCAATGCGCTCAAATGGTATCTCCATGAGAGGCAGCGGTACCAGCGGAGCCCGCGGTACTGCACTGGCATTGGTCTTCTGGCACTCCGGACAGGCAGCACACCATCTTTCTACCTCCTTTTTGATGCCTGGCCAGAAGAATCGGTCCATTATCCGGCTTAAGGTCTTGTCACGACACAGGTGACCTGCCCCAGCCAAATCAGATGAGAGCCTATGATCCTTAATATTAGATAGATAGTTTTCACTAGCGAGCACCCGGCCGGGCGATGTCCAGGCTGCCCGCAACGTCACCGTGGTTTTTCCAGGGGACCACACACTGCCGGGGGAGAGAGAAAAAGAAGGAGCTAAGGAGACAGTTTTGTTTTTGGGACAGGCAAGGCGAGAAGGGGAAGTGGGTCGGGGAGAAACATGTTTAGGTGTGGTGTTTGGCAACATGCTGGTATCCAGGACAGTCGGGTCAGAGGGGGTCTTGGGAACGGAAGGGAGGGTGCCCGCCGTCGGGCATCAGAAGGTGGCATCGTCCCGGGCAATGATGGTTCTCTGCCAGCCTGGTGCCAGCCTTCGGGTTGGACGTGGGAGATGGCAGATGAACTGCTCCAAGGCCACCAGGTCGGCAACTTCCGTGGCTTGAGCCAGCGGTGGCAGGCACCGGGAGCCAGGTTCGAACCGGAGGCTTCTGAGCTTTCGGCGCTGGCCGTCCGACGTCAGACTGACCCGGTCCAGGACACTGTCCCTCAGTCTTTTGTAGTCTAGGGCATCCTCGGGACGAAGCACTCGGGTGGCAGGGGAGCCAGGCGTACCGCCCACTCCGACTCCGGCCAGTCCCAACACCGGGCAGTGCGCTTGAAGATGGTAAGAAAAGCCTCCGGGTCATGAAGTGAGCACTGACTCCGGTGGTACTTGATCCCACAACCTTTGAATGACCACTGCCCTTTTCACTAAAAGTCCAACGCGCCATCCATTGCGCCAAAGAACCACACAAGACATTGGTCACCATACTCTTTTGCATGCCTACTGATGATGGGGCATCTCAGCGTGCTTGTACAAGTAGCATTTACAGATGTGTTTTTTTAATCGCTGTCTCTGATATAGAGACGAAAGGAAATGATGGGTTCTTCTTTTAGATAATACGACTCATGTTGACTTGACTGTGAGGGGAAGTTTTTGTCAGGCACACTGTCTGTGTGTTTGTCTGTCTATCTATGGCTGTCTGTGTGTCTGTGGCAGTCTGTGTGTGTGTCTGTGGCTGGACCGATGGGGCTGGTTGGAAACATCATCGACCTGGGTTTCTCTTCATCACAAATACATCTTTCCCTGCCCACATGCCCGAATTGCTTTTCAGCTGGATCACAGCCTCGCCCCAGGTGGGCAAAACCTCCAAAAGTGGTACAAACTCAACCACGTATTCCAAGTGTTTCCGAGAAAGCTTGGCATAGTGAGTGAGAAAGTCAACACTGACAGTGTGGCGACATATGGGAAGCCACGGAATTGATGCACTCTGTGATGTCATAGAAGTCAGCTGTGAGAGAGTTCTGAGATGTCATCGCTGAACTGGCAGTGAAGGGAGAGGGAGAGGAAGGCAAAGCATGTACGTGGCTTCTCTCGCTGACTGGGCAAGATTGGATGAATGAGAGAGTGCAGGGATGGGAACGCAGTAAATATACAATGGTATTATGCAAATTCTGAATCGATTTATAATGTATATTCATGATTTCTTGATTGAGAGAGTTCTGTTTCTCAAGGCTAAACTTGTTTGCACATTGAATATTGAATTGTAGTGTCTGTGTGTGTGTGTGTGTGTCACTAGAAGTCCAGCACACTATCCATTGGGACACAGAACCACAAAACTGTACGACGAAGATACTCTTCTGCATGCCTGAAGATGACCGGGCGTCTCAGCGTGATTTGACAAGTAGCATTTACAGCTGTGTTTTTTAAATCCCTGTCTCGCAGATATTGAGACGGATGGAAATGATGGGTTCTTCTATTTGGTAAAAGCGGCTCATGTTGACTTGAGTCTTCAGCTTGCAAGCAAGTGCAATGGGTATGCTTTTCAGCCCATCATAGCAGGGTTAGGCAAGATCTTGCAGGTCCATCCCTCCCGACGAGCGTGGTGTATACTCTGTACGATTCCACCGTCTTGATTTCTGTTGCAGCCACTTTCCATGCTTTGCTCACTCGAGAGGCAGCCAGGTTAAGCGGGCAATAATGCACAAGTAGCTCTGTCTTGCGAATCTTGGAACTGTCCATTGGACGTACATGGCGTCAGTCGTCAAGAAATGTCAAACAAGGAATGCCCACAACGAAGGTGGGATAGAAAGCCACGGGTGCAAAACACAACGGCTTAGTAGTCCATGGCCTTAAGTACAAGGCCACCTGATCCAGCTGTTCCCAGAGATTCAACTGACACGGAGGGGGACTGGTACAGTGACAGTGGCTAGGAAAAGAAGCAGCGTATGAGGTCTTGATAGTCAGGCAAGGATTTGGGACAAAGTCAGCATTCCAGAAAAGTAAGAAGTGAAGGTCTCAGCGAGGCACTTGACTGCAAGATACCTCTGGCTGTCATGAGGCAGACTAGCAAGCACTAAGTTTAAGGGAATAAGTACAGACTCTGGTGGGACTCAAATCCACAGCCTTTGAATGACCACTGTCCTTTTAACTAGAAGTCCAACACACTATCCATTGCGCCACAGAGCCACACAAGACATTTGTCACCATACTGTTCTGCATGCCTACTGATGACGGGGCATCTCAGCGTGATTGTACAAGTAGCATTTTCAGATGTGTTTTTAAATCCCTGTCTCGCTGATATTGACACAAAAGGAAATGATGGGTTCTTCTTTTAGATAATGCGGCTCATGTTGACTTGACTGTGAGGGGAAGTATTTGTCAAGCACACTGTCTGTGTCTGTCTGGCTGTCTGTGTGTGTCTGTGCTTGTGTGTGTGTGTCTCTGTGTGTGATGTGGGACAGTGCCCTGTCTGAGTGCCAAATATATTATATTCCCACCATTGTTGCAGCAAGATTGTGTAACCCATATATGAATTTAAGCTTTGTGTATGGCTCCGGAGAGGACAGGTACAGTAGTTCTGTGCAGGTGATTTTTAGAAAAACATTTTCATCCAAGGACATAGAAAGAACATAATGTAAGACACAGGAGACGTGTGTGTTAAAGTTTGAGGTACCTCATTACCATCATCTAGTTGCCCAGAAACCAAAGGGAGTCCTCTTGTATATGATAGCAAGTTCTTTAGAAAAACTTTAGATGTGTCTTGCCCAGTGACCATCTCCGGAGCGCTTCGTTGTAGCTCAATAATCTTTTTTGGTATTATTTCAGTTAAATCAGGTCCTGATTATTCCTTGTCCGCCTGTTTATTGAGGGAGTAAAATTTGTCCCTATCAGTGCGTCTGTGTCTGTGTCTCTGTGTGTGTGTGTCTGTGGAGGGTTGACATTTTTGATATCCGTAACATCAGAGCAGATGAGCTGAACATGTTTCTCATTATGCACACTGGGCACACTATATTGAAAAGCGATAACACTACACACATATGAACACCAAACTATTGCTGAATCTTTAGTTATGCTAACTCTGAAAATGATAAAATGATCATCTGAAACACACAACAATAAAGCAAAGAACATCATTCCACAAAGCAAAGCGAGCACATACAAGGATACTGTAACATTGTAACTGTACGCATACACTAATGTACAAGCACAATGACCATGAACTCAGACCCAATTCTTGGTGGGGGGGGTTTAAGACTAGAAAAGTCACTGGTGCCATCACTGGTATACACTGATTACAGATCGGGCCCTGTGTTCAGTGTGGCCACTGCTACCTACTTACATACCAGAGGAGGCTGGTGCATAGAGGTGCAAGAGAGCAGTTCTGCATCAAACACACCTGCTGCTGCGCTCTGCTCTCCAATGCGCACTGCAGGTCAGTCTCAGGACCAGACAGTGCACAGTAAGTTGACCATTGAAATACTCTTGCTGTGCTGGATTTTATTTCTGCTATGACACTGACAATTTGATGAATGGTGATAGCTAGTTTAGGGTTACCATACATCAGAGGAGGCTGGTCCACAGAGGCAGAGGAGGTTGCTCCTCCTCTATCTTTGAGTGTTTAGCTGTTACTGTTTCTTCAGTTATATTTGTACTATATTACCTTGTTATAGTGTTAAAATGTATTTTCATTTAATAGTGTGGTTTTTCAAAGTAAATACTTTTTATATACATTAATCATATTAACTAAAACAAATATGATATTCTTTTTAGTAAAAATAATACTATCGTTAATGTTATTTATTGTTTGTTATTGATTGTTAAAAAAATATGTTTTAGCTCACAAGTTTTTGTGTTCTTTTCTTGGTAAAGCATTTTAGCACCTTTTTGCCATGTATTGAACAAATAAGTGCTGTTTTTTATTTGACCTATTTGTATATATTTGCACAGTATATAATGTTACATAAGGGTCCAGGGATTGAATGTTACACTCATAACTTATTGTTCAGACATTAATACATAGATTTTGTTTTGCATGTAAATACTTGTTTGAGGTCATAACACTTTGTTGTAAAAGGTACTTCTTAACATACAGTGTTAAAGATGCATTCTAGTGATGTTGGGGGGAGTTGTGTACCCATTCTCTCCAGTCAGGCATTTTCTTTATTTTTGCATATTAAGGGGACCCTATTTTGTTCACTAATACCATTCCCTCTTGCACTGAACACATGCTCAAGGAATGTGTCCATATTGAAACACTTTTGGGGGTGAGGCGGGTGGAAAAGTTGTCTGTATTGTCTTGTGTTCATGGCAAGAAGGCATCACCGTTGTCTATTGTGTTCATTTTAAAATACATTAGTCACTAGCAAATGGTAGCAAATATGGTGGTACATTAATGCTGGATTGTTAAGAATAGCCCATCTTATCCTTGTAATTTGCTTCAATCTTGACTTACAAACCGAGTTTTTAAAACCAATTTTAAAAGCATGCCCCCAGACCCCCCTAGCAGACCTCTCTGTAATAATCATGGCCTCCTTATGGCCCCCGCCCCATTTTCAAAATCCTAGAAATCACCCCTGTTCATCAGTGAAATGATTTTTGTCCTGTTTTTCATGTTGTACAGAATTGATTTCTTATTATCATGGTTGTACAGTAAACTGTCCAATTTATTAATTCGGGACCGTTTAGGCTGGAGCTTAGGCTCACTCATATCTTCCTCTTGAAAGTGGCGACTGCAGACGATAGTATGAGGGGTTATGCTGAACTGCTCACACCAAATATTTTGTATCCACTTTTTGAGAGTATCTTCCATGGTAGGGAAAGTATGAAAAGAAAGCTCATCACGCAGTTGAACTAGAGGAAGCCTCACGCAGCGGGACATCTGATACCCCACTCCCCCGCTGTTATTGTGAAAATGGTGCGGTCGAAACACTTGGCCAGTCAGATGTGCGGAACACACTGATGTGCATTTTGCAGCTCAGCAAAGCGGAAACTGACTAGCGAGTCAAAATGCCTCACCAAAGGCAAAAATCAGGGGACAGAGAGGAAAAGGAATCGAAAGAAGCAGAGAGGCAATGGCCACATTTCTTGCAAACCATGAACACCAGGTATGATAGGCGAAGCTGAACATGGCAAAAGTGAGGAGCTGGTAGACTCGCAAATAAAACGTCAGCTAGAAAGCTTAACCTTTAAGTAACGTTAGCACATTCACTTCACTAGATAAGAAAAAAAAAACACTGCTTCACTGGCCATGAGAAGGGCTGTGTACCAACCCGGTATTAAATGGGCCTCGGTGCTAAATGATTAAAGACTGTAGTATTGATGAGCTCCGACGTTACGGTTCTTTTGAACGTGTCGGTGTCATTGGAAATCACGCAGCTGCAGCCGCTGCTCTGCTCTGTCGGACTGACACACACACACACACACACACACACACACACACACACACACACACACACACACACACACACACACACCGAACCCGTAATGCAACGTCTGAATTTCAGTGTGAATACATACACAATAAAATAGCACCCTTCCCAGTAGCTAGAAATACCACGCATTAGGCTGCTATGGGTTAGATCATGGGTTTTCAAACCGGTCCTGGAGTACCCCCTGCCCTGCTGGTTTTTGTTCCAATTTAGGTTTTAATTACTTAATTGAATGGTATATTGTTTTGTTAGGTCAATTAAGGATTCAATTAAGCAATTTAAGACCTCCGTTGCAGTCAACATTTTGTCAGGGTTCACATCGCAAAAAGTGAGACAAATTCACCTCCATTTGCGATGTATTTTCTTCATCGATTCGCTGATTCTACGATGCATTAAAATACGTTTTTCCGACCCAAATCAAGCATCGAAAATGCGTATAAGCAATGCTGAGGTACCTCCCCTTTAAGAAACGCGTATTTTTTTTTTATTGTGACGCCCGAGAGGCGGCCCGCACTCCGTGCCCTGTTACCCGAATCCCGTCCCTCATTGGCCAGCGGGTCTGTCACTCATACAGGGCAGGGCTGTAGCTTTCCAATTACACCAGACACGCCCATATCCGAGTACTTGGCTGCGCTGCGTGTTTGTGTGAGAGGCACAGAGCGCACATGGGGAAGACGGGGCGCACACAGAATAGAGGCGATTCACAGACAGCAGAAAGACGCCATACAGCACGAAAATACAAATACAAAGTAGAACAAATGCAATCTGACAAAATAAATAAAACAGATCAGCTTTCAGAAACAAATCGTACATGCGGAGTCTGTTTACAGCACTATGAAAGCCACTGACAGTGTGTTGTTTGCAAGAATAAAACGCCAGGGCGGCGTGGTAGCTGGGATGAGTTACTGCATCAACATAGATAGGAGCTCTTGTAAAGAATAGCCTATGTCTATTTAAGGCCTGAAGTGACAATATTCAAAAGCCAGATGTTTGGAATTCTGTTTCCCTGTTTAGCATTCTTATGTACTTGTATATAGTTATTCCGGCTGGTGGTAGTCTAATATAAATGGCTGTAATTTCTGTTCTGGAGGTCAGATTTGAGTAGTTATTTTTACACAAGTTCATAAGTGTTATATTTACAATAAATTCATTTTTTCTTATAAGCGCTTTTGATTTTCTTCACTTTTTTGAGTTCTGTATTAACTCTGGTGGGGCAAACACAATTATTTGTTATTTTCCAAATTTCCATTTTGTGCTGAGTGTTTCCATATAAGATACTTGCCTCTAGCCCTTGTAGTTACAGAGTTATATGACAACAGTAAATTCAGGCAATAATGGGGGGCCTCAGTGGGTTAAATAAAGAAGTTGTATTGAAAGTCAAGTGCATAACTGTATTAGTCAAGACATATTATGATCTGCATTCAGTCTGATGCTGAATGTTATGCATCTATAGAGTTTCAAACTTGTATTAGCACACCAGTTCCTCTCCTATGCAATGGTGAATGCAGGCATTATTTAATAAGTAGACAATGCAGTCAGAGTCTGTGAGCAGAGATGGATAGTACTGTGCAGGATTCTGGAAAGGCTTGACTACATACTACAGGAGAAGCATGGAAGTCTTGGTGGTATAAGTTGGGTACAGGGATGAGCATAGGGCAGGATATTATCTACAGTCACACACCTGCAACATGCAATCATTAAACAACAATGCAAATATCTGTAAAATGCATTTCACAATCTAAAATGCATGCAAAGTAATGTAGATAAGAATGCACATATCATATGTCATGAGAACAAATAATCACCACTTTTGATAATTGGTAGACCAATTTAAGTTGCTAATCAAGCAAATAAAATTATATTTGATTAGCATAACTGCTATGCAAATTTGAGACAACAAAATGTACGCTGCAGTTGGAACAAAAACCAGCAGGGCAGGGGGTACTCCAGGACCGGTTTGAAAACCACTGGGTTAGACGATTGCACTGACTCCTTTTTTCACACGCAAAATTACATCGAGAGCAACAGACATGGACGGTCACTACTACTGAGTTCAGGCAATAATTACTATGCATGCTATTTAAAGTCGTTCACATTGTCTGGCAAACCCAGCGGATTGTACATCACGCGTCACACTCCCCTCACACACACGCACACAAAGTAAGAGATAGAGAGACACAGAGAGAGACAAATAGAGAGAGAGAGTGCTACAGTAATTAACGGAGCACAAGAGGTGGCCGCCGAGGCCACACAAAACACGACAAAGTCAGCACAGTTTCCAAATCGACCCTGTTATTTAAAATATATTCAAACTCGGCATTTACGTTTTCAAAGGAGCACAATCTGCCGGTTGTCGTGGTTGGATCGATCCATAATAATGCTAACAATGTTCCAATTTCCCAACTTACTTATCTAGCTAGCGTTAACTAATTTGACTCAGATCAGGGTAATGTGTGATGCGCTGCATCACTACACTGCATGCTAACGCCCGCAGTTTCACGCAGCAATGACGCAGTGACGCAAATGGAACTGGCTGGCACTTATTCTGCTCGGTGATATTCTTGGTTGTTCCATGGTGGTGCTAAGGTGGGGCTGTTGCCTAACCAAGCCATACCCCGCCGCCACCCCTGACGCTGTGCAAGATTTCTATGAGGGCAATTATTGCTGTGAGTGACCTAGACAGATGTCATCATGGGCAGACTCTCTCTATATATTTTTTTTTTTCACAATAATGCATATTGTCTTGTGCATCATAATAATTGTAACCAGGTGGCTGATGTGTACACTCTACCCTTGGCTAAATTACTGACCATGCCACTCGTTTCGCCCAAATAGTTTTAGATATAATGTGCACAACTCAGGTTTCCCCCTACAAGATCTTTTTAATCAAATAAAAGTAAGCAGAGACCGGAATAAATTGTACAAAATGTTTAACAGTTTATTACAAGCAAAAATCCAAGAATAAAAGCAGGATATGCAATCAACGATTCAATAATTATTCATCTTAAATGCCACAGGCGAACTGGGGTTAGTGAAGTAAAATAAACAAATAAACCACACTACAAACCAAACTCTAAATGTGAAAACAAATCGTGATCATTGTAACAACTCAACTCCAAAAAAGAAACCATTCAAATAAGAAACCCCAACTACCCATTCACCAAGTGGCAATTAGACAGATGACTTTTAAAACTATTGTACGTTACAAATGATAATATAACAATAGTTTAAAGATGGATTAAAACAAAGAAAAAAATACATAAAATCCATTGTCAGCATGATTAAACAGAAGTTACCTAAAATGCAGTTTAAATCCAGTTACCTCGGGGAGGACAGGTATGCAGAACAGCTTCCTTCATCCAAATCCTGTCACAGACAGTTAGATGAGTTGGGAGCCGTGAACACAGGTGGGACTTGATAGGGGTGGGACACTTTCCTGGTTTTCTTCTATTTTTACCCCTGTCAGAGATCCCAGTTTAATACTAATGTCTAATCAGATTAATCTGTGTCCCAGTCTCCCTCTTTCATATGATATGCAAGTATTACTGATGTAACAAATATCATTTTATTTTCTAGAAAGGGGTGAGGTGAAAGGGGTAGGTAGAAACTTTTTTTTTTTAATCTATGTACTATTTGTCAATAGTGAAGTCATGCTGGATTCCAAGACGTGTCTCAGGCTGCCCTCTGACAGAGAAGGAGCTTATTAAGGGCATGTGTTGTGTGCAGGGTATTGTTATTGTTGTATTGCTATGACCAGCAGTACATATTGTGATATTGTGGAGCAGTGTAGCACAGTCACTCAGAGATGGCTCACACTCTGGGCCCTCATTCACCACAGCCCAACACTATAATGGGGATCCCAGACTGACGGGTAGTGGCAAAATAAATCAGTTTTCTGTTGGTCTCAGTGTAGGATGTTGTTAATATACACTGCACTGCTGGGTTTACAGGTCACAGTGAGTGTCTCTCCTGGCTGAACAGATTTCACTGATGGAGTCTGAGTCACAGTATACTGTCCGCTGGATTCTGGAAACGAAGAATAAAAATAATGCTTACATATATATGTAATATACATGAAAACAATCTGATTTGGTCTATGAGTTTGATGTGTGCCTGTTTAGATATTACAAAGAAATACATACAAAATGGAAATAATAAAATCAAAATAATTCCCACCCTGAGTGCAGAGTGTCCAGATGAACATGGTGATGAAAGTCATTGTTGATGTGTATTGTGTTGGCATGAAGGGCAGCTGTCAGTCATGAAGTGTTAAACTCACAGGCTATAAACACTCCCAGAGCACTGAAGCATGTGCTGCCGGTGCCAAGTGTCTCGTTGTCGGACCTGCTGCATGGATTCCCCAGATCACCGTTTGCTGTCACCCCTGTCTCAAGTTTTGTGGTTTCCCTTCTAATAATTTCATTATCAACTTCACCTGTCTACTGTGTCCCTGCCCTGCTGAGAAAATCAGCTCAGACCAGCTTCAATTCCAAGATGGTCTAAGGTGGTTCATGATGGGCAATGCTGGTCTATTGCTGGTCCAAGTTGGTTTAGCTGGTTTGATGCTGGTAAAGCTGGTAAATGACAATATGATGCTGGGAGATGGTCATTTGAAAGACCAACTTGGTCAGGCTGGTTGGTTGACCATGTAACCTGGCTATGCTGGTAAAGTGACCAGCTAAACTGGCAATGAGATGATCTTTCTTTCAGCCTTGATCAAGATCTAAAGCAATGTATGCTCAAGGTGGTTATTAGTGATCAATTATGAAGTTGCATGCACTTATCAATAATACACGAGAGTCAGGTTTAAAATCCCAATTATCTTATAATCTGCTATTATTGTTCTCTACAATCTTAAATAGCCTTAATTCCCTGTGTTATAGCTCATGTTTTCTTGTGTATTTGATATGCAAATTCCCATAAATCTCCAGCATTGTTATTTAAAAATAATAATAAAATATATAAATACAAAATGTTATGTTTTTTAATTAAATTCCTTTATTGAGAGTTGAACACAGAAGAGTAAAACAGCACTCCTTGCTCTAAGCCTCTCCCAGCATGCATGGAGAGTAGCCTTTTCTACCCTGAGTCTACACTCTGAAATGTGCTGGGTAATAATTTGAACCCAATCATTGGGTTGTGTGTTGAGTCAAGTTTCTTACTGCTCTGAGATCTCAACCCAGCGTGTGGGTTATTTCTCTTGACTACTCGCCGTCACCTGCAGGTAACCTGCACGCATTACAATGAAGAGCGTTTCAAATCTCTAAGAAGCAGGTAACGTTTCTGTAACGTACCGTGGGGCACAGGAACACGGGAACCAGTTGCAGTGCGTGGTAGAAGTGGTCAGACAGTCGTGGGTCAGATACGATCAGAACAGGGCAATCAAGGGCAAGGCAAAGACGTGGTCGTGGTCACAGGCAAGAGTCAGGCGATCAGGCAAACAGGGGAAGAGCAAGGTCGTGGTCGGGAAGTCAAGGAAGCAAGGCTGAGACAAGGCTAAACAAGAAAGAATGCTTGGAATTGTAGAAAGAGCTGACAGAACTTCACAATGTGTGAGAGACAGTGAGGGGTTTATAAGTGGAACAGAAAACCAGGTTGGGAGGTGCAGGGTGAATGGCAGCAGAGGGGCATTGTGGAAGTGCACATGGGTTTCAGGAATGTGATTGAATGATTGAATGAAGGGAGCTGGGAGAGGTGACTGGGAATGGGTGAGTAGTACAGGTAAGTCATATTTTATTTTATTTTTAAATGTAGGCTATTATATTTAAATATTATAGAATTAAACGATTATATATGTATATATATATATATATATGTGTGTGTGTGTGTGTGAACCCTGCAAATAGAAAAATAAAAATAGGTTATAAGTTGCTGACTAGTGCTAATGTTTTTATATTTAACGTGTGTGTGTGTATATATATATATATATATATATATATATATATATATACACTCACCTAAAGGATTATTAGGAACACCTGTTCAATTTCTCATTAATGCAATTATCTAACCAACCAATCACATGGCAGTTGCTTCAATGCATTTAGGGGTGTGGTCCTGGTCAAGACAATCTCCTGAACTCCAAACTGAATGTCTGAATGGGAAAGAAAGGTGATTTAAGCAATTTTGAGCATGGCATGGTTGTTGGTGCCACACGGGCCGGTCTGAGTATTTCACAATCTGCTCAGTTACTGGGATTTTCACGCACAACCATTTCTAGGGTTTACAAAGAATGGTGTGAAAAGGGAAAAACATCCAGTATGCGGCAGTCCTGTGGGCGAAAATGCCTTGTTGATGCTCGAGGTCAGAGGAGAATGGGCCGACTGATTCAAGCTGATAGAAGAGCAACTTTGACTGAAATAACCACTCGTTACAACCGAGGTATGCAGCAAAGCATTTGTGAAGCCACAACACGTACAACCTTGAGGCGGATGGGCTACAACAGCAGAAGACCCCACCGGGTACCACTCATCTCCACTACAAATAGGAAAAAGAGGCTACAATTTGCATAAGCTCACCAAAATTGGACAGTTGAAGACTGGAAAAATGTTGCCTGGTCTGATGAGTCTCGATTTCTGTTGACACATTCAGATGGTAGAGTCAGAATTTGGCGTAAAGAGAATGAGAACATGGATCCATCATGCCTTGTTACCACTGTGCAGGCTGGTGGTGGTGGTGTAATGGTGTGGGGGATGTTTTCCTGGCACACTTTAGGCCCCTTAGTGCCAATTGGGCATCGTTTAAATGCCACGGCCTACCTGAGCATTGTTTCTGACCATGTCCATCCCTTTATGACCACCGTGTACCCATCCTCTGATGGCTACATCCAGCAGGATAATGCACCATGTCACAAAGGTCGAATCATTTCAAATTGGTTTCTTGAACGTGACAATGAGTTCACTGTACTAAACTGGCACCCACAGTCACCAGATCTCAACCCAATAGAGCATCTTTGGGATGTGCCCTGGATGTGCATCCCACTAATCTCCATCAACTGCAAGATGCTATCCTATCAATATGGGCCAACACTTCTTAAGAATGCTTTCAGCACCTTGTTGAATCAATGTCAAGGCAGTTCTGAAGGCGAAAGGGGGTCAAACACAGTATTAGTATGGTGTTGCTAATAATCCTTTAGGTGAGTGTATATATATATATCAATAGGTTATATTGTTTTATGATACTGTTTTAGTAAATAAAAAGAGAATAAGAAAATAAAAGTTTTATATTTTATTTTAGGTTATAATGTTTTATGATTCGTTTTAGTAAATTAAAAAATAAGAAAAATAAACGTTTTATATATATTTAAGGTTACACTTTTTTATGATACTGTTTTAGTAAATTAAAAAAAAAAAATGAATATTTGCCCAGAGTGGGATTTGAACCCACATGTGTTTTTAGTTTATATGTTTTATGATTAGGCTTAGGATGATACTGTGTTTGCAAAATAAAAAGGTAAGAAAAAATCAATTAAGAAATGTATAGACTTACATATATTGCATGTCATTACATATATATTTAAGCAAACACAGATAAACACACATACCTCTTTAGTTTATATTTATCAATAGACAATAGAGAACAACAGTGAAATGTATAGAATTATATCTGTACATTTTGACCAGCACTGTACTTATTATATTTGTTACATTAGTGAATGCTCAAACGTAGCCTTAACATGTATCATATTTAAGAATATACTGCATTTCATTCCATTACACACACACACACAAACATATATATATCTTGTTAGGTTTTATTTATCAATAGACACTAAAGACATGCACACCACTTTTCTTACAGAGACACAGTGAAGCACTTTTTGTGAATACTCATATGTAATAAATAATATATGTATATATGATTTGTTTGTGCTCAAATGTATAGAATTAATAAAATACACACACACACACACACACACAATGGTGACTTTTATTGTGACAAACAAGCATTTTACAACATGGAACATAGTCAGAAGTAGAAAAAGATACTCCATGAAATGTTGTATAGATACTTGTAATCATTAATTTCTGGTTCACAACACCAACATTGGACAGAAAGAAACACTGACCTGTACGGAGTAATGTCATTTCCAGCATATTCCATATATATTCTATTCAGTCTTTCACTCTTGGCTTCTTTTTCAAAGTTATACCAGGTTCTGGCGACAAAGTACATCAGGTATCTATTGTAAATAATGTGAGAAACACTTAAGTTTCTATTCCTTTGGAAATACCTTATTTTTCAAACCTACAAATACATGGTGACAACTGCAAGCATGACACACATACAAAACACAGAAATAGGGACCACATTGCAAGGATATAATAAGCACAAATGGTATTTTACTGCAAATTTTAAGTTTTGTAAAATTATTTATATAACTTCTAGGAGTAATCTGCAAACTACATAGTGAAAATGCAATCAGTCTTCAGGAAACACACACAGCAGACTGAAATAAGCACAACGTCATATTTATATGAACCAAAACTGCATTCTACTAAACCCTGAAACTCTGAAAAATCACTACAAACTCTATGTTTTGTAAAATGGCTTATTTCACAGACACAGAAACAAATAGGCTCACCCTCAACATATTCCAACACTTACAAAAATTATGATGTAAACTTAAAGGTTTACCAGTAGTACAGGGGTATTATTAATCTATTCATGCAACTTTTAGACACTTGTCTAATACAGAGCTAACAACTGCATTGATAGAGGGTAGCAGGGCTTTGACAATGCTGTGCGGTGGGGTTTAAAATGACTTTGTAGGCCAGGGATTCAAAACCTTACCCCACTTTAACATTGTCAAATTAGCCTCCAACCCCTAAAATACTAAGACATGTTTTTTGTATCATATGTATCATGTTGTATTACTATGTACATTAATGTGGTTTATAATTTTGATTAAATTTGACATAATTTTATCATATTTTTAATTACAAATTCATATATATAAATAACAAATACTTTATAATAATAGTAATAATAATGCAAAAACAAATTAAGCAATCATATTTTTACTTACAAAATAATATATATAAAATAACAATATCGAGCGTGGTATTGGCGGTATGGAGAGACCATACAATACTTATTTCCCTAATTAACATGCAAATCAATTTATAACTTTTTTGAAATGCGTTTTTCTGGATTTTTTTGTTGTTATTCTGTCTCTCACTGTTAAAATACACCTACCATTAAAATTATAGACTGATCATTTCTTTGTCAGTGGGCAAACGTACAAAATCAGCAGGGGATCAAATACTTTTTTCCCTCACTGTAAGTAATGAAAGTTGAGGAAGAATGACTATTTTGTCAATTAGACTTGGTTTATAGTTGTGAAAACTTGAAAAATTAAGTTCAATTAATATGTTTTTCAGTTGACTTAACTAAAAATTCTAAATGCTTATTAATTGATAGAGTACGTTGGCTCAATTTACTGCATGTTATTTCAACAGTGAGTGAACTTAACACTTCATGTTTGCTAAACTGAGTCAAAGCAACAAGATGACTTGACTAAGTCACGTTGCGTCAACAAATAATTTTTACAGTGTAGCAGTTACATTTATGATTTGAAGAAATATGGCTTCAGTTTTAGTAAGAGGCTCAACTGAGTGTAGGTCCTTGTTTTGTGAAAGTATGCCTCAAAGCTAACCATATTGTGACCGCAGTTCACCATTGGTCGTTTGAAAATATCAAATAGCATGTGCTCTCTCTGGTTGGTTCCCTGACTAATTGAGGTAGAAAGCAGTCGTTTGCCCTCTAAAACATTTCTACTTCTGCTTCTGTAGTCTCAACTGGGCTTTCCCAGTCAATGTTTAGGAAATCTAAAACCCCATTATAACAGCTACTATAGCCCGATTCAGAAATCGTTTAAAGTGGTAATGTTATCTCTGAATAACTAGTTGTGTGCAAGTTTCTATCAGCTACTTTCAGAGAACAAAAGTACTGAGGGAGTTCAAGGGTGACGATCTCGAGTCATTGTACATTTTCCCTGCATGCTTTGAAGACACGCGATACTTATAATACACAATACTTCAGGTCCAAGTTCAGAACCGGACAGCCGTCTTTAGACTCTTTAATAAAGGCAACAATTCCACTGTATCCCCAGATGGGGGAGCTATAACGCTAACCTAAATTAATCAGTGGGCCGTAAGTCTGGGTGTCAAATAAGCACCTGGGCCACAACAGGAGCATAGCCATGGGTGGGCCTGGGTGGGCCTGGGTGGGCCATGGCCCACCTACTTACCTCTCAGGTCCACCCAATCAGAGAGTGTAAAATTTCTCCCGCGTGTTAAAAAAACATTATAAATACAAGATTCTGAAGCAATAACGTGTTTCGGCAAATCACAGGCTTTATTCCAAAGCATGGGGGCTGGTTCTTTTCAAGTCTAATGGTTACATTTTGGCTAAGTTATGCACAAGTAGGTTATAACTGGCTGTGGTAAATGTTTTTTACCTAGTGCATCACACCATGACAACTGAACAAATGTAGTTTGTAGTTCCTACAAATGGTGAAACAAAATTATTTGTTGAATTATTTCAAAAGACGAGAAGAGAACTATCAGAACAGCACATTACACAACCTGATAAATCACCAACTGCATCGGAAGAAACCAAAATAAGCACTGCTTTGCATCCACAGGCCAGTGTTGAATTCGGTAAGGAAACATTTTACTGTCCCTCGGATTTATAAGGAATAGATGAGTCACCTACATGGCCCAAATTGCAGGCATTTGCTTTAATTTGTGTTAAATCCCAAAGTTTTTCATCACAGCGGTGGTATGAGAAGTATCGCTGGATGGAATACAGCATAGCCAGAAATGCAATTATCTGTAGATATGCAGGCATTTGTTCTGATTCCCACACCGAAGAAACGTTCACTAAAAATGGTTTTAAAGATTTTAAGCATTTGAATCAGAGCCGTTCAAAACATGAAGCAAGCAATTGGTACTGTCCATCCGAAGGTTACAGACAAAGCCACACAGAAACATTTTTAATCGGTTAAATCGGGATTCCAGGAAGGCTTATTTGAGAGGAATTGTGATTAAAGCTGTGACTGACATTCTGATGTACTGCACAAAGCAGTGAATTCCAATCAGGGGTCTCAGAGAAGCTCTAAATAAAGGACATTTCTCTGAGCTATTTAAAGTAAACATGATAGTGAAATACAAACCTGTCTTGAAGAACTCCGCAAAACTGCAACACTATGAGCCCTGATACTCCAAAAGAGCTACTGCTTTACCATCACGCACACCTCATCACAGGGTACATTTCATGACCAGCATCAGTTCAGTATAGACCAGTGTCTCTATGGTTACCTTGTCCCAGTACAGACCAGTGTGTCTCTATGGCTATTATTATTATTATTATTATTATTATTATTATTATTATTATTATTATTATTATTATTTCTTGGCAGATGCCCTTATCCAGTGCTATACAAATTGCAAGAATACAGTTAAGGCATCAAATATTACAAATACAAATTTACATTGTACAATGCAATTCAAAATATAATACATTTTACAACTTCCAATTTACACAGGTAAGTACAGTAAGTGAGGTCATACATCCTGGAAAGTAAAAGCTAAGTGCTGTCAAGATGTAAGGTCACAGTCAAGGGTTACGGGAAAGGGAGCAAGGGGGAAATCAATCAATAATACAAGTATTAGTAACACAAGAAGCATGATCAAATGCTGTGAAGTGCTATCTTCCAGGGAATAAAAGGACTAATACGTAATATTACTAATGGTTACCTATGTAGAAGCCCCAGTATAGAACAGTGTCTCTATGGTTACCTATGTAGAAGCCCCAGTATAGAACAGTGTGTCTCTATGGTTACCTAATCCCAGTATAGACCAGTGTGTCTCTATAGTTAGCTATATAGAAGCCCCAGGACAGAACAGTGCGTCTCTGTGTGTAGAGTCACAAACACACAGATGGAAAATATTCTAGAACCAGAGGGAATTCTAGATGGGCAGGAACCAGAACCCTTGGATGATCTAGAGCTAGATAGGGAGGATTCCCCTGTTGTGAGACGCTCCTAGAGACATAACAAGGGTACACTTCCAGTAAGCTTAATAGAAGGGTATTTACAAAAAATATGCAGTGTTTTGTCATTATAGATCACAGACCCCTTAAAAGGTATCCTGAAATTGCCTGGAATGTTTTGATATATAACCTGTATTAATTCAGCAGATTTTCAACAGGGGGGATACTGTAAGGGATACTACTTTGTTCAGAATACGGTATTGTTACATTAAGAACACCAGAGAGGTCTAATGTAATGGATGGCTTCGCAAACCAACTGAATTACTGAATCGCCTAACCTGCAGTCCAATCGGAATGTAGCTTTCTCGAGAAAAAGGGTGGGCTGTAGTTCGGGAAGAGTAGTCGCCATGATTAGTTGAGTGTGCTAATTGGAGCTGTGTAGTGTGCAGAGGAAATAAACATGTTTTTTATATGAAAACAATGAACTTTGTTTTTGAACACTGGCCTGGAATTGTGTTTCTTTTCAAGTTTTTTTTTAGAAGAGACTGTTCTAGGTGCAAAGTGAACTGGACCCGTGTGACATGCAGTTAAGGAAAGCCCGCGTTGAACTAAGATGACTACAGTGAGATTTCTTGGACAAAGCTCGGGCAAAGGATAGCGCAGAGTGCACCTGCACCTGAGTTTTTGTCAAAAAGCATTGTGATCAGAGAAGGTAAAAAGGGAAAAACGCAAGTAAGCAGCAATAGCATTTTCTTTCTTTGAAGCATAGCATGACCATAGTTTTTCTATTGTATAAGTATCTTGGTGTAGGGGTGTCTCGCCTGTCCTGTAAGATTCGGGAGGGTAGGAATAGTTTAGTTATCCTCTCTGTTTACTTTTTGTGTGCCCCATTACTGTTAGTTCAGGTAGCCATTGTGAATTTAAATCTTGAACCCTACTTTGCCAAATTAGGTCACAGCTATACTTCGGTATGTAAAAAAATATATAACGCAGGATGGGCACATACCTCAAATTTGGGGGGTATAGGGACGAACTGTGTTGGGGGCGCGGACTTAGATCCTTTAGTTTCTCATCCATCCAAGATATCTAGCTTAGAACCCCTACAACAGCAGGACATTTACAAACTCCTCGTTACATATGGTTACCTATGTAGAAGCCCCAGTATAGACCTGATGCTGATGAAGTGAGGTCCGGGGGGGCTGGGGGGCTGCGATAGTGAGGTCCGGTGGGGTCCAGGTTTCCTTCTTTGTTACCATCACTTAAGTTTACAAAGTGATCAAACACAAAGGCTTCTCTGACATTGTGAAAGTGTTTGTCCAAATCAGTAGGCAGTGGGTCCTCAGCCAGTCCAGGTTCAATCACAAAATTAGGGTTCTCAGTAACAGTCCAAATCAAAAACGCAAGCAATCCTTAAAATATATATATATTAACACAGTCAAAACCACCACAATCTTTCTACCCAACAAACAAGGAGAGCGAGGTAGGTCCTTATATAGTAAGTTTTAGAACAGTGGGTAATTTAAGATGGTTCTTGTGATATATCCTTCCCAACAAGAGCGCAGGACTAGGACACTGTCTTTTATGAGTGTCTGTTAGGTGGATGAGGAACTCATTGGCTGAGATTCAGATAATTATTACAAAATAAATTTTTCAGCACTTCCAAATCTCACAGCCACTGCAAATCTCGCAGCTGCTGTTTTATTTTTTCAGCAGTTGCACTTCAGGGCCACCGTAAGAAACAAACTAGGTGTAACTCAAGTCACAGAAAGGTTGAGTACTTGTATGGTTTAAACGGGTCCACTGTGCCGTCCTTAATGGACAAGTTTTCGGTCCAGAAATGTACCAGTTGAATGTCTCCATCCTGCCATCGGCTCCAGTGCGTCTCTTCAGTTTTCTGTGTCATTGTGCCCGCACCGTGTGAGTTCACCCGTGCACATGTTGCAGCAAACTCTCCAGTGTAAATTCAATGTAAAGTGCTCCTTTACTTTCCACGGGTGAAGCTGTTGCCTCTCTCAAGGTTTTTTCTAGTAGCTGCGCCCCAGGTAGACCCAAGTAATCGACGATTAATTACATTTTAAGATTTTATTCGATTTTAATCAACTTTATCGCTAAGTCGTTGGCAGCCCCGCTGTCGCTTAGTACTACTGTATCCGTAAGTGTGTTTTAATGACGAGGCGGCTAACGCCAGATGGTAGGTGATTGGATGTCGTACAAAATGTACCGCTGCAGCACTGGGTCATGAACGTCATTCACGGTTCTTGTAGTTTTCATTGCCTTCTCGGTTAATTGCGACAATCCACAACCGAACTACATTTCCCACATTTTCTAACGTAATAATGATTAGTGTAAAATATAATTATTATCAAAATCCTGTCAATGTAGTATTTACTTATAGAGTTCAAATATTGTATATGCACTGTGCGCCCAAATTGTATTTCACACTCGCACAACATTATTTTCACTCACAAATTCGAGCATAACGCTCACACTGTAGAGCCCTGGGTTACCTATGTAGTAGCCCCATATAGACCAGTGTGTCTCTATGGTTACCTATGTAGTAGCCCCATATAGACCAGTGTGTCTCTATGGTTACCTATGTAGTGGCTCCAGTATAGACCAGTGTGTCTCCATGGTTACCTATGTAGTAGCCCCAGTATAGACTAGTGTGTCTCTATAGTTACCTATGTAGTAGCCCCAGTATAGACCAGTGTGTCTCTATGTTTACCTATGTAGTAGCCCCAGTATAGACCAGTGTGTCTCCATGGTTACCTATGTAGTAGACCCAGTATAGACCAGTGTGTCAGGAAAAGAAGATTGTTGAAAATATTGTCAATTTGTATTATTTAAAACTGTAACAAACTTTGTTATTTCTTATTTAATTTGCACTCACTGTCACTCAATGTTTTGTCAATTTGCTGCATCATTCAGGCTTCTAAATGTGCTGTATTTGAACAATACCACTTAAAACACATGAAATACAGAGTATTCAAATTCCAGCTGCCATTTGGCCTGAACTGTAATACTTATAATAAAGAAGTCACACGCATTGAGTGACATTGCCTTCAAGAATCAAAACATTTCATAAACATGGAACCATCGATCTTCATCGATTTTTACCAATCATTGTTTCATTATCAATTCACATCTGATTCATATACTCCTGAGCATTCTGAGGCACAACGTGAAAAGTAAATTTTAAAATCAAAAGTCTGAGAGTAGAACATCAACTGGACTAGAATCTGAGCCCTCATTAAAACAACAATCCATTCAACAATAGACTAGTCATAGGCAGGACCATACTGGACTAGACCCAAAGAGAAACAGTTCCCACTGACTAGTGACTGACTAATGCAAGCCAGCTTGACTACTGTATAATTAACAGACTTCTCACTACGTTTGACACAACATTTGGCACAATGTGACAATTATAAGTCTAACTCTATAATACAGTCCATCTAATAGACCAGAGACACACTGGTCTATACTGGGGCTTCTACATAGGTAACCATAGAGACACACTGTTCTACTACAGGGGTCGATCTTAACGCGAGCCCGCTTGCCAATGGCTAGTGCAGCTCGCTGCGGGCCAGTACAGATTCTCTAGAACTAGTCCGTGTGGCTAGTGCATATTATCCTACGTTTTACAGCTGTTACGATTTAAATCTACAGATTTTTCCTCGGTGCGCTATTCGGTGCGCTAGTTTCACGAATGCGTGCAACTGACAATGTGCCAGCGGTTGCGTTCGGTTTGTGTCCTCCAGCCTAACTCCGGTAGTATTATATATAGAAATGTACTGGAAACGATCGCTACTAGCGCACGTCAAGATGTAATCGAATGTACCACTTGCAGCAGACAACAGAGGCAGTCTGTGGAGTGACCAGAGCATCATTAAACGTGAGTATAATCCTAAAACAAAGCCAAAAGACAAGAAAACGTGTGTATCAATCCTTAAATACAGTTGCTAGACCATAAATAAGCTACGTTAAAATACAAGTAAACGTATAGAGTGATATTGTGCAGTTAGGGATGGGCCATTTGGTATTGGGGGGGGGGTACTGGATTAAACTGAAGAAACCTTGTACATAAATCCTTTAACACAGTTGCATACACCATAAATAAGCAACACCGTATTTAAGTCAATATATAAGCAAACATATATGATATAGATAGTGATATTATGGAGCTAGGGATGGGCCATTTGGTTTGTTGGGCGCTCACTATGGGTCGACCCTGGAGAGCTGTGGTGCAGGTGAGCGTTTCTCTCTCCTTATTTCCCTTTCTTCCTTTTCACTCTCGTCCTTTCTTGTGTTTGGTTTCAGCGCAGGGCACACACCCTGATTTCCAGTAACCATTCTGAACCGTTTTATTTTATTTCTCCAGGTATGGTGAGGACAATGACACTTTTAAAGTGGAGAGTTTCCCCAGCAGCGGCGATGATGACAATAACTAAGGAAGTGACGAGTGCCACAGAGAAGGTGACGTCAGACTACCACTCGGGCTCCACCTCGGTCTAAGACAGCAGCACCTGGGATGCCCAGCACGCCCCCCCCGCCACCCCACACACACACACACACACACACACAGTGTACCGGTACTGAGCCAGCACTGTCCCCAGTCCCCTGGATCCAGCGATAATATAGAGAGCACAGAATTCAAGTGAGAAAAGTAAATTCGGATAATTGTGAAAGTCTACAGAAGCCCCCGCACTGCGACTGTCTGTTTACTCTGATGGTGCTCAATTCATGTTGCCGTTCTAGACAAGCGGCCTGTGTCATTAATGCTGGCTGAATACGGCTGATCGTGGCACAGAGCGCCAGCAATTGTGAAAAGGCACATTAAATCGGTTATGGTTCCTTTCATCGCTTAGCTGGCTTGCCCTGTGTGATAAATGTCTGAGCTTTTATCGAGATCATGTATTCTACAATTTATGACAGTTGAGCAATAACATATAAACTGTTTTGCAGGCGCCTGATTTTGTGTGCCAGCCTGTTCCAGCATGGCAGCAGCTACCCAGGAATAAGTGTGTTCTGTACATAGCGTAGTGCTTTGCCAAACATAGTGCATTGTTTCTCTGATAGCAGATGGTGAAAGTTATCTAATATGTAAACATTGGTACAGGATTAAGTTAGTAACTCAAAGGTGTTGCCCTTTGGGTCAGATTGCAACACAAGTGCAGGATATGCACTAAATTGCAGCCTAGTATATAATTTCCTGGGGGATTGTACACACCTGGGGCTTATACCAATCAATTAGCAACAAACAAATGATCCGGAGGTCCGATATAGAGCAGAGGAACAGCTTTCCAAAGCCCAGTGGGTCATAGGAAACATGTTGCCTCTGTGATTGAAAGATGCTTCTTAAATATTGCTCAATTTGCTCTGCTTGTGCAACCAATGCATATATTGTTAGAAAGTGAAATTGATAAGCGGGATACTCATTTTGCTGCCCTTATCCTTGTAGAATTTGTAATTCGTGTTCAGATCCTTTATGGAGAAAAGAATATGACAATCAATGTGCATCAATTTACTCCTCTGGCCTCAAATGTCAATAATTGGGGAGCCCTGTGAGCACATTCTGCTTCTTATTTTGAAAATGGAGATGGAAAGCTTGTTAAGCTGTTGAGGTGCACCACTACACAGTTAATATGTTTATGCTGTCAAAGACTCTCCATTTAGCAATCTACACAACATTACTGAGAGGGTATTGAATTTCTGTAGCAAATTAACTGAACCACCAGTTTTGTTTAAAAAGGACAAATTAATAAAATTGTCTTGAATGGTTCAAAAACTGTACTCCTTGGTTTAAGTACATTTGAAGAAAGTACTAAGAGCAACAGGTGACCAAGTCTTGGATGGATATCATATGTATAATCACCAAATATGTATTATCAATAAACAAATGGTTCTTTCATTAGAATATAAAAACGTGACTCTTCAGAGCACCGGTCGGGCTGCAGCCTCGCAGTCCTACACTGCAGTCTGCCTGTAACTCCCAGCATAACCTGACCCCGATCCTAGATCCATGCCTGGGGGCATCGAATAAATCACATAATCCTGAAATTAAATCTTATACAAACAAAATGAATAGTTATCCTATTAAAACAGTAATTTTTCATTGGCTTGGAGAGACCTGGTTAAGACCAGATGACACTATTCCATTAGTAGAAGCCTCCCCTATTGACTTCTCTTAATGCCAGAAGGCCCGTACAACAGTCCGTGGGGGGGTTCTAGTCACCATCTACTAAGCCATTTGACAGCTTCACATCTTTTGAAATTCACCAGGATTAGGCTTAATCCACCTTCAGTTTATAGCTGTTTATAGGCCATCAGGCCCCTATTCCTGTATTATGACCGAATTTAGCGATCTCTTATCTGACTTAGCCATACACCATGGTAAACTCATTATTTTGGGGGACTTTAACATACATATTGACATTAAAGACGACCCCCTCAGTGTTAGTTTCTTGTCCCTATTGGAGTCTGTAGGCTTCACTCAGCATGTGTCAGGACCCACACATCATCACAATCACACACTGGATCTAGTTATTACCCATGGGGTACAGATTCACAACTTAATAATATCACCCCAGAACCAGATGATTTCTGACCACTGCCTTATTACATTTGAGCTGCCTGGAGTAGAATCAGACACACAGGAGAGGAACATAGAAACTTGCTGCCTAAATCCTACTGCTATTCATAAGTGTACTACTCTGTTGCCAAATGCTAGCTTTATCAAAACAGGATCTGTAGATGAATTATTAAATAATTTCAACAATACACTAAGCACTGCTTTAGATACAGTAGCTCCATTAAGGACATGACAGATTAATGCAACAAACCACTCACCATGGTTTAACGAACACACTCGCTCACTTTAAACAGGATGCCGTAGATATGAACGTAAATGGAGAGCAACAAAACTTCCATATGGTCTTCCATATGGCATTATAAAAAGATACAAGCAAGCCCTGTCCTCTGCTAGGTCTGCCTACTACTCTAATTCAATAGAGACGCATAAGAATAACCCGCGTTTTCTTTTTAATACAATATCGACACTTACTAATCAGCATTTAAAGCCTTCAGAGGTTATCCCCCCCAATATTACCTGCAATGACTTCATGGATCATTTCAATAGCAAAGTTAACGGCATTAGAAAACAGACAGAAGTGGAAACACACACAAATACTATAGCCGATGTCTGCAGTCCTTCACAGCCCCTGCCTACCTTGGACTCATTGAATGCAGTAAATCACCAGGAATTGGTCTCCTTAATTACTAAAATGAATACTACAACCTGCGCACTAGACACTATATCCACTAAACTGCTAAAACAATCTCTGCCATTCATTATTCACATAATACACAATATTATTAATTCACTATTAGTTTTTTGTTTTTCTCTCCTCCGTGCCTAAATGGTTTATTTATTTAAATGTTCACTTACTTTATTTTAGATCATGTAAACTGTTTACAGGTCTATATTTATTTTACTTTATTGTATTTACGTATTATTTTATTTTGCTGTACATTTGTTGTGTTTACCACTCTGTAAAGCGCTCTCTACCCTGTGAAGGGCGCTATACAAATAAAAATTGATTGATTGATTGATTGATTATTGATTGAATATACTAAACCAAAAGAAGTCCAATGACACTGGTGCTTTAGTAAAGGATCGCACAATTGGTGAAGTCAGCATATGTTTGCTTCGAACGTGTCCAGTGCAGAGAGTTTCTTTTACAGACTTTACTATATTTTCTGGATTGTCTGTTACATAACGAAGCTATACATATGGTTTGTTTTTGTTTACCCTTGCCTTGCCATATACCATTTTCTAATATTTTGGTTAGGTACTGTGTTATTTTATGAGGGGTAAAAAATACATTACATTTCCTATTAAAAGTAAGATAAGACAGAGTTGAGAAAATAAAGTAAAATGAAATGTAATTTGTATATTTTGTTTAATTGTGAATGTATTGTATACAAATTACAGATTGTTTTGTTGAATTTTGTAACTTTCGGTGACAATCATGTTACACAGTTAATTTGTTTTATTTAAACTATTTGAATTCTTCTGATTAAAATATAAAAATGTAATTCTAGTAGTCCCACAGTTGGTTAGTACAATTCCTATCAGAAACTACATCATTAAATCAAATCCGGAATAAGGTTCTTTGAAAGCACCAATCAGGGGTAGGAAATAAGAACATTTCCAAGGCATTGAATATCCCCTGGAACACAGTAAAGGCCATTATTAAGAAATGGAGATAAAATGTCAAGACTGTGAATCTGCCTAGATCAGGTCATCCTCAAAAACTGAGTATCTCTGGGCGAGAAGGGCACTAGTCACAGAGGCCACCAAGAGTTACAGTCTTCCACGGCTGAGCTGGGAGACACAGTGCAGACTGCAGCAATAGCCTGGGTGCTTCACAAAAGTGGCCTTCATGGGAGAGTGGCAAAACGAAAGCCATTGTTGAAACAAACTCACATCAAATCTCGGCTAGATGAATCTGATAAGACCAAAATAGAGCTTTTTGGCCTCAACGCCAAGCACTATGTTTAGCGCAAGCCTAACACTGCACATCATCCTGAGAACACCATCCCTACCGTGAAGCATGGTGCTGGCAGCATCATGCTATGGGGATGCTCTGCATCAGGACAAATAGAGGGCAAAATGGATGCAGCAAAGTACAGAGAAACCCTGGAAGAAAACCTGCTGGAGTCTGCAAGAGACCTGGGACTTGGGAGAAGATTCACCTTCCAGCAGGACAATGACCCCAAACATACAGTCAAAGCCACACTGGAGTGACTTAAAAACAAAAAGGTGAATGTCCTGGAGTGGCCCAGTCAAAGCCAGGGCCTCAATCCAATTGAGAATATGTGGAAAGATTTGAACATTGCTGTTCACTAAAGGTCCCCATCCAACTTGATGGAGCTTGAGCAATTTTACAAACAATGAGCAAACATTGCTGTTTCCAGATGTGCAAAGCTGGTAGAGACTTATCCACATAGACTCATGGCTGTAATTGCTGCCAAAGGTGCCTCTACCAAATATTGACTGAAGTGGGTGATTACTTATGCATTCAATTATTTTCTGTTTTGTATTTGTAATTCATTTAGAACAATTTGCAGTTTTCACTTTGACATTATGGACATTTTCTGTGTTGATCAGTGGCAAAAACTACAAAAAAACTGATTTCCTGTTGTAACACAAGGAAATGTTGAAAAGTCCAAGGGGAGTGAATACTTTTGAGAGCCACTGTATACAGTGTATATATATGTGTGTGTGTGTTTGTGTGTGTGTATATATATATATATATACACTCACCTAATGGATTATTAGGAACACCATACTAATACTGTGTTTGACCCCCTTTCGCCTTCAGAACTGCCTTGACATTGATTCAACAAGGTGCTGAAAGCATTCTTAAGAAATGTTGGCCCGTATTGATAGGATAGCATCTTGCAGTTGATGGAGATTAGTGGGATGCACATCCAGGGCACGAAGCTCCCGTTCCACCACATCCCAAAGATGCTCTATTGGGTTGAGATCTGGTGACTGTGGGTGCCAGTTTAGTACAGTGAACTCATTGTCACGTTCAAGAAACCAATTTGATATGATTCGACCTTTGTGACATGGTGCATTATCCTGCTGGATGTAGCCATCAGAGGATGGGTACATGGTGGTCATAAAGGGATGGACATGGTCAGAAACAATGCTCAGCTAGGCCGTGGCATTTAAACGATGCCCAATTGGCACTAAGGGGCCTAAAGTGTGCCAGGAAAACATCCCCCACACCATTACACCACCACCACCAGCCTGCACAGTGGTAACAAGGCATGATGGATCCATGTTCTCATTCTGTTTACGCCAAATTCTGACTCTACCATCTGAATGTGTCAACAGAAATCGAGACTCATCAGACCAGGCAACATTTTTCCAGTCTTCAACTGTCCAATTTTGGTGAGCTTGTGCAAATTGTAGCCTCTTTTTCCTATTTGTAGTGGAGATGAGTGGTACCCGGTGGGGTCTTCTGCTGTTGTAGCCCATCCGCCTCAAGGTTGTACGTGTTGTGGCTTCACAAATGCTTTGCTGCATACCTCGGTTGTAACGAGTGGTTATTTCAGTCAAAGTTGCTCTTCTATCAGCTTGAATCAGTCGGCCCATTCTCCTCTGACTTCGAGCATCAACAAGGCATTTTCGCCCACAGGACTGCCGCATACTGGATGTTTTTCCCTTTTCACACCATTCTTTGTAAACCCTAGAAATGGTTGTGCGTGAAAATCCCAGTAACTGAGCAGATTGTGAAATACTCAGACCGGCCCGTCTGGCACCAACAACCATGCCACGCTCAAAATTGCTTAAATCACCTTTCTTTCCCATTCAGACATTCAGTTTGGAGTTCAGGAGATTGTCTTGACCAGGACCACACCCCTAAATGCATTGAAGCAACTGCCATGTGATTGGTTGGTTAGATAATTGCATTAATGAGAAATTGAACAGGTGTTCCTAATAATCCTTTAGGTGAGTGTATAGTACTATACTAGGCTAGCAAAAGTAATTTACCCATGTACATAAACAACCTACAGTCTGAATTCAACCTTCTTGGCTCTGTCTCACATGTACCAACTTTTAAAATCTCAATTTGACTTACTAGTAAAAGTTACAAAGTGAGAGGGATTTAACCATAGACAAAGAACGATAGGTTGCATATGCAACCCCGGTTATCTGAGAAAAGAAGGACTGCCCAAGGGGGAGGGGTTTTCAGCGTGCATCGCTGGAACGCATCGAAGACTTTTGTCTATCAAAGCTGCCATTGGCCCTTGTGCCCATCACTCAAACAGGACCCTTCCACTTCCTGTTTGTATAAAAGGTGACGTCTGCACAAGGACTTCCTCTTTTTGCCGGGAGCTTGAACTCCCGCGCGAGCTTGCAACCCTTGGGCAGTGCTTCTTTTCTCAGATAACCGGGGTTTCATACGCAACCTATCGTTATCTTTCGAGTCAGAAGCACTGCCCAAGGGGGAGGTGTTACAGTATAACCAAACCGTCGCAAGGGAGGAGGCAGCGAGCTGGTAAGAGAGCCTGCCCCGAGGCGAACCTACTAGGAGCCGTACCAACTCTATGATAGAACCACAGGGGCCCCTTGGGCCACATCTGGGCTGCTCAGACGCAAAGACCCCAGTCACGCTGAACTGGGAAGAAATAAGCAATGGTGTATCCACAGGCAGCAAGACCTTGTGCCTACCATGAAGCCTAGTAATAGCAGGGCTAGGAGCAGGGCCAATACCCAGACCACACCATATAAGCACAGGTCGCAGTCCGTTGAGCCCGTGCTCAACATACAGCGGGCTAACCAGACTAGATAGCCACTGCTGGATAGTTCAATTATGAATAATGGAACTATATACACAGTGGACCAACAAGAACCAACTCAAGTGCCTTCCGCTGGACACCGCAGCAGTGGCCTCAGCACTAGCATAGCTAGGGCGGGGCCACAGACTGCTGGCAAAGGAACTATATACATAGCGAAGCACGAGTGCCCTCGCTAACAACAGGAGCAGTTGTCCATGCTAAACTTAATAAGGAGCGGACAAGCTCAACTGTATATTCTAAAGAACTATATACACTGCGGGGCGCAGGAGCCAGTTCATGCACCACACACAAGACACAGGAGCAGGATACCCACTGCGGCAGCTAGCGGCAACAGATGCTCTACTGATGTCAATAAATGAACTATATACACAGCGGGGCACAAGAGCAAACTCAAAGCCTACTGCTGAATACAGCAGCAGCGGCCCTCAGCACAGCTAGTATAGCTAGGGAGGGGCCAAGGCCTGCTGACAAAGGAACTATGTACAATGGCGGGGTACACGTGTAAAAAACACATGCACTCCCACCTATAGAATGAACTGTATACAAGTCACAGTCCGGTAGGAATGGATAACGGTTCTGCATTGCTTTTCCCAAGCATGCTCAACAGGGGCAGACAGGGATAGAAAAGCCAGGAGCCAGTGTCTAACAGGCTACTGCGACTCAGCTGAAGCCAACACCGGATTCCCAATAGAAGGAACTGGGCCCGTCACGTCCAGCCTGTAGAACCGAACAAAGGTGTGCGGCGAGACCCAACTCGCAGCCGCACAGATGTCTGCCAGTTGGGCGCCTTGGAAAAAGGGCCCACGACGTGGCTACACCTTGAGTCGAGTAGGCCACCAGGTGTTCAGGCACTGGGGCTCCAGTTGACTCATAAGCCGTGGTAATGGTGTCCACAATCCAGTGCGAGAGGCGCTGCTTTGAAAGCGCCCGGCCACAAACAATTGGTCCGAACATCGAATGTCCTTGGTGCGCTTCAAATAGCACCTGAGAGCCCGCAGCAGGCACAACAGGTGTAGCCTACTCTCCTCCTCCGAAGAGAAGGGTGGAGGATGGAAAGCCATCAACTCAATAGGCCTGTTGATATGGAAAGGAGACAGCACCTTCGGGAGGAATGCAGGATTAGGTCAAAGTGTAACCCTGGAACCATCTCCTGCAAAACGGACACACACAGGGTGAACAGACAGGGCATGTAACTCGCTGACGTGATTGCCAGCAAAAACGTCGTCTTCAGTGACGCAAACCTTAAGTCATATGACTGCAAGGGCTCAAATGGGGCCTTAGAAAGCGCGTCCAGCACTACATCAAGGCGCCATGCGGGCAAAGAAGGAGCGCGGGTAGGCCTCTGCCTACGTGCACCTTTCAGAAACTGCGCTGCTAAAAAATGAGGGTCCGGAGGCTCGCCATCAATCCTGACATGACATGAGGAGAGGGCGGCTAAATAAACCTTGAGCAGCCAGTAGGGCACAGATCTGGTCCATCTTGGTGCAGCATCTCGCCCCCTGTCTTTCAGGACGTGACTAGGACCCCGCGGGTCCGGTCCCTGACAGAGGGGGCAGATCATGTCACCACTCCAAGCCGGTAGCATGCGGTGGAACGGGGTCTCTCCATACCGTCAATACCACGCTCGATATTGTTATTTTATATATATTATTTTGTAAGTAAAAATATGATTGCTTAATATGTTTTTGCATTATTATTACTATTATTATATAGTATTTGTTATTTAAATATATGAATTTGTAATTAAAAATATGATAAAATTATGTCAAATTAAATCAAAATTATAAACCACATTAATGTACATAGTAATACAACATGATACATATGATACAAAAAAACATGTCTTAGTATTTTAGGGGTTGGAGGCTAATTTGAAAATGTTAAAATGGGGTAAGGTTTTGAAGCCCTGGCCTACAAAGTCATTTTAAACCCCACCGCACAGCATTGTCAAAGCCCTGCTACCCGCTATCAATGCAGTTGTTAGCTCTGTATTAGACAAGTGTCTAAAAGTTGCATGAATAGATTAATAATACCCCTGTACTACTGGTAAACCTTTAAGTTTACATCATAATTTATGTAAGTGTTGGAATATGTTGAGGGTGAGCCTATTTGTTTCTGTGTCTGTGAAATAAGCCATAAGCAGTTTTGGTTCATATAAATATGACGTTGTGCTTATTTCAGTCTGCTGTGTGTGTTTCCTGAAGACTGATTGCATTTTCACTATGTAGTTTGCAGATTACTCCTAGAAGTTATATAAATAATTTTACAAAACTTAAAATTTGCAGTAAAATACCATTTGTGCTTATTATATCCTTGCAATGTGGTCCCTATTTCTGTGTTTTGTATGTGTGTCATGCTTGCAGTTGTCACCATGTATTTGTAGGTTTGAAAAATAAGGTATTTCCAAAGGAATAGAAACTTAAGTGTTTCTCACTTTATTTACAATAGATACCTGATGTACTTTGTTGCCAGAACCTGGTATAACTTTGAAAAAGAAGCCAAGAGTGAAAGACTGAATAGAATATATATGGAATATGCTGGAAATGACATTACTCCGTACAGGTCAGTGTTTCTTTCTGTCCAATGTTGGTGTTGTGAACCAGAAATTAATGATTACAAGTATCTATACAACATTTCATGGAGTATCTTTTTCTACTTCTGACTATGTTCCATGTTGTAAAATGCTTGTTTGTCACAATAAAAGTCACCATTGTGTGTGTGTGTGTGTGTGTGTGTGTGTATTTTATTAATTCTATACATTTAAGCACAAACAAATCATATATACATATATTATTTATTACATATGAGTATTCACAAATAGTGCTTCACTGTGTCTCTGTAAGAAAAGTGGTGTGCATGTCTTTAGTGTCTATTGATAAATAAAACCTAACAAGATATATATATGTTTGTGTGTGTGTGTGTGTGTGTGTGTGTAATGGAATGAAATGCAGTATATTCTTAAATATGATACATGTTAAGGCTACGTTTGAGCATTCACTAATGTAACAAATATAATAAGTACAGTGCTGGTCAAAATGTACAGATATAATTCTATACATTTCACTGTTGTTCTCTATTGTCTATTGATAAATATAAACTAAAGAGATATAGGTATGTGTGTTTATCTGTGTTTGCTTAAATATATATGTAATGACATGCAATATATGTAAGTCTATACATTTCTTAATTGATTTTTTCTTACCTTTTTATTTTGCAAACACAGTATCATCCTAAGCCTAATCATAAAACATATAAAATAAAAACACATGTGGGTTCAAATCCCACTCTGGGTAAATATTCATTTTTCTTCTTAATTTACTAAAACAGTATCATAAAACAGTGTAACCTTAAATATATATAAAACGTTTATTTTTCTTATTTTTTAATTTACTAAAACAGTATAATCAAACATAATCTAAAATAAAATATATATGTGTATTTACAACTTTTATTTTTCTCAAATGTATACAATATAATCTTGTATATATATAAAACTTTTATTTTTCTTATTTTTTAATTTACTAAAACGAATCATAAAGCATTATAACCTAAAATAAAATATAAAACTTTTATTTTCTTATTCTCTATATAACCTTAAATATATATATATATATATATATATATATTTAAAACTTTTCTTATTTTTGAATTTACTAAAACAGTTTCATAAAACAATATAACCTAATATATATATATATATATAACTTTTCTGATTCTTTTTATTTACTTGAACAGTATCATAAAACATTATAACCTAAAATATATAAAACTTTTATTTTCTTATTTCTAAATTTTCCAACACAGTAACATAAAACAACATAACCTTAAAAACACAGTTTACGCTATTAAACATTACATCTCCACACCAGCAGGGTGAGGTGCACTTGGACACTCACCATGATGGATGTCACCCTAACAAAATGGCTACCATCTTACCAGATGACCTATGACCTTACAAATGGCCGATATCAGCCAAGATGGCTGACATCCAAAATAGCCGATATCATCCAAGATGGCTGACAAGGGAGGGTCAAATGGTAACCCAAGAGGGGTGCTGGGAAGGAGAGAGGAGTTCCGGTTCAATGGTTCATAGGGAGGACGGGACTTCCAGCTGTCAAAATAAGTGATGCCGCCATCTATACTACTTCTGTGGCTGTCTGTGGCTGGACCGGAGGGTTGGACCTGGGTTTCTCTTCATTACGAATACATCTTTCGCTGCCCAGGTGCCCACATGCCTGACCTGCTTTTCAGCTGGATCACAGCTCCGCCCCAGCAGGGTAGAGCATCCAAAAATGGTACAAACTCATCCACGTATTGCAGTGTTTCCGGGAGAGCTGGCATACTGAGCGAGAAAGTCAACACTGACAGTGTGGCGAGAGACATAATGTATGTGCTCTGTAATGTCATTGCTGTCAGGTGAGAGATTTCTATGATGTCATCGCTGATATAGCAGTGAAGTGAGAGGAAGAGGAAGGGATAGCACGTGTGTGGGCTCACTGGCTGCCTCAGCTAGAATGGGTGAATGAGAGAGTGCAGGAACGGAACGCAGGAAATATACAATTGTATGTGACAGGCCGCTGTCTGTCACGGCACGGCTGCTGCTGACGTCTGCTGATGAGGTGCTTATGTGCCACAGCTGTGTTGTCGCTCCCTCGCTAACAGGCTGTGGACTCACGGTTGCGGGCAATGAGCACCGAGGCGATTGTGACGTCAGTGGCAGCTGTGCCTTCTCTATTTAATCCCACTCCTTCCCAGACGGAGGCAGCTAACCCGCTGAGAAGGAGGACTGACACTCCCAACCCTGACTGCCCGGAGCACCCTGTTTTGTGTGGACGTTTCGTTTTGGTTGTTTTTACCCCTTGTATTTTGTCCCGTTTACCCTGTGAACCACAATAAAGCCCAGACACCAACGGAACCAGAGATTCTCTCCATCCCTGTGTCTGGCTTTTACATTGTATTATGCATATTCTGAATCGATTTGTAATGTATATTCATGATTTATTGATTGAAAGAGTTCTGTTTCTTCTGGCTAAACTTGTTTGCACATTGAATATTGAATTGTAGTGTCTGTGTATGTGTGTGTGTGTGTGTGTGTGTGTGTGTGTGTGTGTGTGTGTGTGTGTGTGTGTGTGTGTGTGTGTGTGTGTGTGTCACTAGAAGTCCAGCACACTATCCATTGTGGCACAGAACCACAAAACTGTACGATGAAGATACTCTTCTGCATGCCTGCAGATGACCGGGCGTCTCAGCATGATTTGACAAGTAGCATTAATAGCTGTGTTTTTTAAATCCCTGTCTCGCTGATATTGAGACGGATGGAAATGATGGGTTCTTCTGTTTGGTAAAAGCGGCTCATGTTGACTTGAGTCTTCAGCTTGCAAGCAAGTGCAATGGGTATGCTTTTCAGCCCGTCATAGCAGGGTTAGGCAAGATCTTGCAGGCCCATCCCTCCCGACGAGCGTGGTGTATACTGTGTCCAATTCCACCGTCTTGATTTCTGTTGCAGCCACTTTCCATGCTTTGCTCACTCGAGAGGCAGCCAGGTTAAGCGGGCAATAATGCACAAGTAGCTCTGTCTTGCGAATCTTGGAACTGTCCATTGGACGTACACGGCGTCAGTCGTCAAGAAATGTCAAACAAGGAATGCCCACAACGATGGTGGGATAGAAAGCCACGGGTGCAAAACACAACGGCTTAGTAGTCCATGGCCTTAAGTACAAGGCCACCTGATCCAGCTGTTCCCGGAGATGCAACTGACACGGAGGGGGACTGGTACAGTGACAGTGGCTAGGAAAAGAAGCAGCGTATGAGGTCTTGATAGTCAGGCAAGGATTTGGGACAAAGTCAGCATTCCAGAAAAGTAAGAAGTGAAGGTCTCAGCGAGGCACTTGACTGCAAGATACCTCTGGCTGTCATGAGGCAGACTAGCAAGCACTAAGTTTAAGGGAATAAGTACAGACTCTGGTGGGACTCAAATCCACAGCCTTTGAATGACCACTGTCCTTTTAACTAGAAGTCCAACACACTATCCATTGCGCCACAGAGCCACACAAGACATTTGTCACCATACTGTTCTGCATGCCTACTGATGACGGGGCATCTCAGCGTGATTGTACAAGTAGCATTTTCAGATGTGTTTTTTAATCCCTGTCTCGCTGATATTGACACAAAAGGAAATGATGGGTTCTTCTTTTAGATAATGCGGCTCATGTTGACTTGACTGTGAGGGGAAGTATTTGTCAAGCACACTGTCTGTGTCTGGCTGTCTGTGTGTGTCTGTGCTTGTGTGTGTGTGTCTCTGTGTGTGATGTGGGACAGTGCCCTGTCTGAGTGCCAAATATATTATATTCCCACCATTGTTGCAGCAAGATTGTGTAACCCATATATGAATTTAAGCTTTGTGTATGGCTCCGGAGAGGACAGGTACAGTAGTTCTGTGCAGGTGATTTTTAGAAAAACATTTTCATCCAAGGACATAGAAAGAACATAATGTAAGACACAGGAGACGTGTGTGTTAAAGTTTGAGGTACCTCATTACCATCATCTAGTTGCCCAGAAACCAAAGGGAGTCCTCTTGTATATGATAGCAAGTTCTTTAGAAAAACTTTAGATGTGTCTTGCCCAGTGACCATCTCCGGAGCGCTTCGTTGTAGCTCAATAAACTTTTTTGGTATTATTTCAGTTAAATCAGGTCCTGATTATTCCTTGTCCGCCTGTTTATTGAGGGAGTAAAATTTGTCCCTATCAGTGCGTCTGTGTCTGTGTCTCTGTGTGTGTGTGTCTGTGGAGGGTTGACATTTTTGATATCCGTAACATCAGAGCAGATGAGCTGAACATGTTTCTCATTATGCACACTGGGCACACTATATTGAAAAGCGATAACACTACACACATATGAACACCAAACTATTGCTGAATCTTTAGTTATGCTAACTCTGAAAATGATAAAATGATCATCTGAAACACACAACAATAAAGCAAAGAACATCATTCCACAAAGCAAAGCGAGCACATACAAGGATACTGTAACATTGTAACTGTACGCATACACTAATGTACAAGCACAATGACCATGAACTCAGACCCAATTCTTGGTGGGGGTGTTTAAGACTAGAAAAGTCACTGGTGCCATCACTGGTATACACTGATTACAGATCGGGCCCTGTGTTCAGTGTGGCCACTGCTACCTACCTACATACCAGAGGAGGCTGGTGCATAGAGGTGCGAGAGAGCAGTTCTGGATCAAACACACCTGCTGCTGCGCTCTGCTCTCCAATGCGCACTGCAGGTCAGTCTCAGGACCAGACAGTGCACAGTAAGTTGACCATTGAAATACTCTTGCTGTGCTGGATTTTATTTCTGCTATGACACTGACAATTTGATGAATGGTGATAGCTAGTTTAGGGTTACCATACATCAGAAGAGGCTGGTCCACAGAGGCAGAGGAGGTTGCTCCTCCTCTATCTTTGAGTGTTTAGCTGTTACTGTTTCTTCAGTTATATTTGTACTATATTACCTTGTTATACTGTTAAAATGTATTTTCATTTAATAGTGTGGTTTTTCAAAGTAAATACTTTTTATATACATTAATCATATTAACTAAAACAAATATGATATTCTTTTTAGTAAAAATAATACTATCGTTAATGTTATTTATTGTTTGTTATTGATTGTTAAAAAAATATTTTTTATGAAATATGTTTTAGCTCACAAGTTTTTGTGTTCTTTTCTTGGTATAGCATTTTAGCACCTTTTTGCCATGTATTGAACAAATAAGTGCTGTTTTTTATTTGACCTATTTGTATATATTTGCACAGTATATAATGTTACATAAGGGTCCAGGGATTGAATGTTACACTCATAACTTATTGTTCAGACATTAATACATAGATTTTGTTTTGCATGTAAATACTTGTTTGAGGTCATAACACTTTGTTGTAAAAGGTACTTCTTAACATACAGTGTTAAAGATGCATTCTAGTGATGTTGGGGGGAGTTGTGTACCCATTCTCTCCAGTCAGGCATTTTCTTTATTTTTGCATATTAAGGGGACCCTATTTTGTTCACTAATACCATTCCCTCTTGCACTGAACACATGCTCAAGGAATGTGTCCATATTGAAACACTTTTGGGGGTGAGGCGGGTGGAAAAGTTGTCTGTATTGTCTTGTGTTCATGGCAAGAAGGCATCACCGTTGTCTATTGTGTTCATTTTAAAATACATTTGTCACTAGCAAATGGTAGCAAATATGGTGGTACATTAATGCTGGATTGTTATGAATAGCCCAGCTTATCCTTGTAATTTGCTTCAATCTTGACTTACAAACTGAGTTTTTAAAACCAATTTTAAAAGCATGCCCCCAGACCCCCCTAGCAGACCTCTCTGTAATAATCATGGCCTCCTTATGGCCCCCGCCCCATTTTCAAAATCCTAGAATCAGTGAAATGATTTTTGTCCTGTTTTTCATGTTGTACAGAATTGATTTCTTATTATCATGGTTGTACAGTAAACTGTCCAATTTATTAATTCGGGACCGTTTAGCCTGGAGCTTAGGCTCACTCAAATCTTCCTCTTGAAAGTGGCGACTGCAGACGCTAGTATGAGGGGTTATGCTGAACTGCTCACACCAAATATTTTGTATCCACTTTTTGAGAGTATCTTCCATGGTAGGGAAAGTATGAAAAGAAAGCTCATCACGCAGTTGACCTAGAGGAAGCCTCACGCAGCGGGACATCTGATACCCCACTCCCCCGCTGTTATTGTGAAAATGGTGCGGTCGAAACACTTGGCCAGTCAGATGTGCGGAACACACTGATGTGCATTTTGCAGCTCAGCAAAGCGGAAACTGACTAGCGAGTCAAAATGCCTCACCAAAGGCAAAAATCAGGGGACAGAGAGGAAAAGGAATCGAAAGAAGCAGAGAGGCAATGGCCACATTTCTTGCAAAGCATGAACACCAGGTATGATAGGCGAAGCTGAACATGGCAAAAGTGAGGAGCTGGTAGACTAGCAAATAAAACGTCAGCTAGAAAGCTTACTTAACCTTTAAGTAACGTTAGCACATTCACTTCACTAGATAAGAAAAAAAAAAACACTGCTTCACTGGCCATGAGAAGGGCTGTGTACCAACCCGGTATTAAACGGGCCCCGGTGCTAAATGATTAAAGACTGTAGTATTGATGAGCTCCGACGTTACGGTTCTTTTGAACGTGTCGGTGTCATTGGAAATCACGCAGCTGCAGCCGCTGCTCTGCTCTGTCGGACTGACACACACACACACACACACACACACACACACACACACACACACACACACACACACACACACACACACACACACACACACACCGAACCCGTAATGCAACGTCTGAATTTCAGTGTGAATACATACACAATAAAATAGCACCCTTCCCAGTAGCTAGAAATACCACGCATTAGGCTGCTATGGGTTAGATCATGGGTTTTCAAACCGGTCCTGGAGTACCCCCTGCCCTGCTGGTTTTTGTTCCAATTTAGGTTTTAATTACTTAATTGAATGGTATATTGCTTTGTTAGGTCAATTAAGGATTCAATTAAGCAATTTAAGACCTCAGTTGCAGTCAACATTTTGTCAGGGTTCACATCGCAAAAAGTGAGACAAATTCACCTCCATTTGCGATGTATTTTCTTCATCGATTCGCTGATTCTGCAATGCATTAAAATACGTTTTTCCGACCCAAATCAAGCATCGAAAATGCGTATAAGCAATGCTGAGGTACCTCCCCTTTAAGAAACGCGTATTTTTTTTTTATTGTGACGCCCGAGAGGCGGCCCGCACTCCGTGCCCTGTTACCCGAATCCCGTCCCTCATTGGCCAGCGGGTCTGTCACTCATACAGGGCAGGGCTGTAGCTTTCCAATTACACCAGACACGCCCATATCCGAGTACTTGGCTGCGCTGCGTGTTTGTGTGAGAGGCACAGAGCGCACATGGGGAAGACGGGGCGCACACAGAATAGAGGCGATTCACAGACAGCAGAAAGACGCCATACAGCACGAAAAAACAAATACAAAGTAGAAAAAATGCAATCTGACAAAGTAAATAAAACAGATCAGCTTTCAGAAACAAATCGTACATGCGGAGTCTGTTTACAGCACTATGAAAGCCACTGACAGTGTGTTGTTTGCAAGAATAAAACGCCAGGGCGGCGTGGTAGCTGGGATGAGTTACTGCATCAACATAGATAGGAGCTCTTGTAAAGAATAGCCTGTGTCTATGTAAGGCCTGAAGTGACAATATTCAAAAGCCAGATGTTTGGAATTCTCTTTCCCTGTTTAGCATTCTTATGTACTTGTATATAGTTATTCCGGCTGGTGGTAGTCTAATATAAATGGCTGTAATTTCTGTTCTGGAGGTCAGATTTGAGTAGTTATTTTTACACAAGTTCATAAGACTTCGAAGTTTCACTGTCCAGTGTCAAAAGTCTACCTGGAGCACTAAAAAAGTGTTATATTTACAATAAATTCATTTTTTCTTATAAGCGCTTTTGATTTTCTTCACTTTTTTGAGTTCTGTATTAACTCTGGTGGGGCAAACACAATTATTTGTTATTTTCCAAATTTCCATTTTGTGCTGAGTGTTTCCATATAAGATACTTGCCTCTAGCCCTTGTAGTTACAGAGTTATATGACAACAGTAAATTCAGTCAAAAATGGGGGGCCTCAGTGGGTTAAATAAAGAAGTTGTATTGAAAGTCAAGTGCATAACTGTATTAGTCAAGACAGATATTATGATCTGCATTCAGTCTGATGCTGAATGTTATGCATCTATAGAGTTTCAAACTTGTATTAGCACACCAGTTCCTCTCCTATGCAATGGTGAATGCAGGCATTATTTAATAAGTAGACAATGCAGTCAGAGTCTGTGAGCAGAGATGGATAGTACTGTGCAGGATTCTGGAAAGGCTTGACTACATACTACAGGAGAAGCATGGAAGTCTTGGTGGTATAACTTGGGTACAGGGATGAGCATAGGGCAGGATATTATCTACAGTCACACACCTGCAACATGCAATCATTAAACAACAATGCAAATATCTGTAAAATGCATTTCACAATCTAAAATGCATGCAAAGTAATGTAGATAAGAATGCACATATCATATGTCATGAGAACAAATAATCACCACTTTTGATAATTGGTAGACCAATTTAAGTTGCTAATCAAGCAACTCGTGTTGCTAAGCAAAATTATATTTGATTAGCATAACTGCTATGCAAATTTGAGACAACAAAATGTACGCTGCAGTTGGAACAAAAACCAGCAGGGCAGGGGGTACTCCAGGACCGGTTTGAAAACCACTGGGTTAGACGATTGCACTGACTCCTTTTTTCACACGCAAAATTACATCGAGAGCAACAGACATGGACGGTCACTACTACTGAGTTCAGGCAATAATTACTATGCATGCTATTTAAAGTCGTTCACATTGTCTGGCAAACCCAGCGGATTGTACTTCACGCGTCACACTCCCCTCACACACACACACACAAAGTAAGAGATAGAGAGACACAGAGAGAGACAGATAGAGAGAGAGAGCGCTACAGTAATTAACGGAGCACAAGAGGTGGCCGCCGAGGCCACACAAAACACGACAAAGTCAGCACAGTTTCCAAATCGACCCTATTATTTAAAATATATTCAAACTCGGCATTTACGTTTTCAAAGGAGCACAATCTGCCGGTTGTCGTGGTTGGATCGATCCATAATAATGCTAACAATGTTCCAATTTCCCAACTTACTTAGCTAGCTAGCGTTAACTAATTTGACTCAGATCAGTGTAATGTGTGATGCGCTGCATCACTACACTGCATGCTAACGCCCGCAGTTTCACGCAGCAATGACGCAGTGACACAAATGGAACTGGCTGGCACTTATTCTGCTCGGTGATATTCTTGGTTGTTCCATGGTGGTGCTAAAGTGGGGCTGTAGCCTAACCAAGCCATACCCCGCCGCCACCCCTGACGCTGTGCAAGATTTCTATGAGGGCAATTATTGCTGTGAGTGACCTAGACAGATGTCATCATGGGCAGACTCTCTCTCTATATATTTTTTTTCACAATAATGCATATTGTCTTGTGCATCATAATAATTGTAACCAGGTGGCTGATGTGTACACTCTACCCTTGGCTAAATTACTGACCATGCCACTCGTTTCGCCCAAATAGTTTTAGATATAATGTGCACAACTCAGGTTTCCCCCTACAAGATCTTTTTAATCAAATAAAAGTAAGCAGAGACCGGAATAAATTGTACAAAATGTTTAACAGTTTATTACAAGCAAAAATCCAAGAATAAAAGCAGGATATGCAATAAACGATTCAATAATTATTCATCTTAAATGCCACAGGCGAACTGGGGTTAGTGAAGTAAAATAAACAAATAAACCACACTACAAACCAAACTCTAAATGTGAAAACAAATCGTGATCATTGTAACAACTCAACTCCAAAAAAGAAACCATTCAAATAAGAAACCCCAACTACCCGTTCACCAAGTGGCAATTAGACAGATGACTTTTAAAACTATTGTACGTTACAAATGATAATATAACAATAGTTTAAAGATGGATAAAAACAAAGAAAAAAATACATAAAATCCATTGTCAGCATGATTAAACAAAAGTTACCTAAAATGCAGTTTAAATCCAGTTACCTCGGGGAGGACAGGTATGCAGAGCAGCTTCCTTCATCCAAATCCTGTCACAGAAAGTTAGATGAGTTGGGAGCTGTGAACACAGGTGGGACTTGATAGGGGTGGGACACTTTCCTGGTTTTCTTCTATTTTTACCCCTGTCAGAGATCCCAGTTTAATACTAATGTCTAATCAGATTAATCTGTGTCCCAGTCTCCCTCTTTCATATGATATGCAAGTATTACTGATGTAACAAATATCATTTTATTTTCTAGAAAGGGGTGAGGTGAAAGGGGTAGGTAGAAACTTTTTTTTTTTAATCTATGTACTATTTGTCAATAGTGAAGTCATGCTGGATTCCAAGACGTGTCTCAGGCTGCCCTCTGACAGAGAAGGAGCTTATTAAGGGCATGTGTTGTGTGCAGGGTATTGTTATTGTTGTATTGCTATGACCAGCAGTACATATTGTGATATTGTGGAGCAGTGTAGCACAGTCACTCAGAGATGGCTCACACTCTGGGCCCTCATTCACCACAGCCCAACACTATAATGGGGATCCCAGACTGACGGGTAGTGGCAAAATAAATCAGTTTTCTGTTGGTCTCAGTGTAGGATGTTGTTAATATACACTGCACTGCTGGGTTTACAGGTCACAGTGAGTGTCTCTCCTGGCTGAACAGATTTCACTGATGGAGTCTGAGTCACAGTATACTGTCCGCTGGATTCTGGAAACGAAGAATAAAAATAATGCTTACATATATATGTAATATACATGAAAACAATCTGATTTGGTCTATGAGTTTGATGTGTGCCTGTTTAGATATTACAAAGAAATACATACAAAATGGAAATAATAAAATCAAAATAATTCCCACCCTGAGTGCAGAGTGTCCAGATGAACATGGTGATGAAAGTCATTGTTGATGTGTATTGTGTTGGCATGAAGGGCAGCTGTCAGTCATGAAGTGTTAAACTCACAGGCTATAAACACTCCCAGAGCACTGAAGCATGTGCTGCCGGTGCCAAGTGTCTCGTTGTCGGACCTGCTGCATGGATTCCCCAGATCACCGCTACCTGTCACCTCTGTCTCAAGTTTTGTGGTTTCCCTTCTAATAATTTCATTATCAACTTCACCTGTCTACTGTCTCCCTGCCCTGCTGAGAAAATCAGCTCAGACCAGCTTCAATTCCAAGATGGTCTAAGGTGGTTCATGATGGGCAATGCTGGTCTATTGCTGGTCCAAGTTGGTTTAGCTGGTTTGATGCTGGTAAAGCTGGTAAATGACAATATGATGCTGGGAGATGGTCATTTGAAAGACCAACTTGGTCAAGCTGGTTGGTTGACCATGTAACCTGGCTATTCTGGTAAAGTGACCAGCTAAACTGGCAATGAGATGATCTTTCTTTCAGCCTTGATCAAGATCTAAAGCAATGTATGCTCAAGGTGGTTATTAGTGATCAATTATGAAGTTGCATGCACTTATTAATAATACACGAGAGTCAGGTTTAAAATCCCAATTATCTTATAATCTGCTATTATTGATCTCCACAATCTTAAATAGCCTTAATTCCCTGTGTTATAGCTCATGTTTTCTTGTGTATTTGATATGCAAATTCCCATAAATCTCCAGCATTGTTATTTAAAAATAATAATAAAATATATAAATACAAAATGTTATGTTTTTTAATTAAATTCCTTTATTGAGAGTTGAACACAGAAGAGTAAAACAGCACTCCTTGCTCTAAGCCTCTCCCAGCATGCATGGAGAGTAGCCTTTTCTACCCTGAGTCTACACTCTGAAATGTGCTGGGTAATAATTTGAACCCAATCATTGGGTTGTGTGTTGAGTCAAGTTTCTTACTGCTCTGAGATCTCAACCCAGCGTGTGGGTTATTTCTCTTGACTACTCGCCGTCACCTGCAGGTAACCTGCACGCGTTACAATGAAGAGCGTTTCAAATCTCTAAGAAGCAGGTAACGTTTCTGTAACGTACCGTGGGGCACAGGAACTCATGAACCAGTTGCAGTGCGTGGTAGAAGTGGTCAGACAGTCGTGGGTCAGATACGATCAGAACAGGGCAATCAAGGGCAAGGCAAAGACGTGGTCGTGGTCACAGGCAAGAGTCAGGCGATCAGGCAAACAGGGGAAGAGCAAGGTCGTGGTCGGGAAGTCAAGGAAGCAAGGCTGAGACAAGGCTAAACAAGAAAGAATGCTTGGAATTGTAGAAAGAGCTGACAGAACTTCACAATGTGTGAGAGACAGTGAGGGGTTTATAAGTGGAACAGAAAACCAGGTTGGGAGGTGCAAGGTGAATGGCAGCAGAGGGGCATTGTGGAAGTGCACATGGGTTTCAGGAATGTGATTGAATGATTGAATGAAGGGAGCTGGGAGAGGTGACTGGGAATGGGTGAGTAGTACAGGTAAGTCATATTTTGTAGGCTATTATATTTAAATATTATAGAATTGAATGATTATATATATATATATATATATATATATATATATATATATATATATATATATATATATATATATATATGTGAACCCTGCAAATAGAAAAATAAAAATAGGTTATAAGTTGCTGACTAGTGCTAATGTTTTTATATTTAACATGTATGTGTGTGTGTGTATATATATATATATATATATATATATATATATATATATATATATATATATATATTCACACAAACACACACACACATATATATATACACTGTATACAGTGGCTCTCAAAAGTATTCACTCCCCTTGGACTTTTCCACATTTCCTTGTGTTACAACAGGTAATCAGTTTTTGTAGTTTTTGTGATCAACACAGAAAATGTCCATAATGTCAAAGTGAAAACTGCAAATTGTTCTAAATGAATTACAAATACAAAACAGAATATAATTGAATGCATAAGTAATCACCCACTTCAGTCAATATATGGTAGAGGCACCTTTGGCAGCAATTACAGCCATGAGTCTATGTGGATAAGTCTCTACCAGCTTTGCACATCTGGAAACAGCAATTTTTGCCCATTGTTTGTAAAATTGCTCAAGCTCCATCAAGTTGGATGGGGACCTTTGGTGAACAGCAATGTTCAAATCTTTCCACATATTCTCAATTGGATTGAGGCCCTGGCTTTGACTGGACCACTCCAGGATTTAATGTATTTTTTACCCCTCAAAAAATCACAGTACCTTACGAAAATATTAGAAAATGGTATATGGCAAGGCAAGGGAAAACAAAAACAAACCATATGCATAGCTTGGTTATGTAACAGACAATCCAGAAAATATAGTAAAGTCTGTAAAAGAAACTCTCTGCACTGGACACGTTCGAAGCAAACATATGCTGACTTCACCAATTGTGCCATTCTTTACTAAAGCACCACTGTCATTGGACTTCTTTTGGTTTAGTATATTCAATCAATAATCAATCAATCAATTTTTATTTGTATAGCGCCCTTCACAGGGTAGCCACAGAGCGCTTTACAGAGTGGTAAACACAACAAATGTACAGCAAAATAAAATAATACGTAAATACAATAAAGTAAAATAAATATAGACCTGTAAACTGTTTACATGATCTAAAATAAAGTAAGTGAACATTTAAATAAATAAACCGTTTAGGCACGGAGGAGAGAAAAACAAAAAACTAATAATGAATTAATAATATTGTGTATTATGTGAATAATGAATGGCAGAGATTGTTTTAGCAGTTTAGTGGATATAGGGTCTAGTGCGCAGGTTGTAGTATTCATTTTAGTAATTAAGGAGACCAATTCCTGGTGATTTACTGCATTCAATGAGTCCAAGGTAGGCAGGGGCTGTGAAGGACTGCAGACATCGGCTATAGTATTTGTGTATGTTTCCACTTCTGTCTGTTTTCTAATGCCGTTAACTTTGCTATTGAAATGATCCATGAAGTCATTGCAGGTAATATTGCGGGGGATAACCTCTGAAGGCTTTAAATGCTGATTAGTAAGTGTCGATATTGTATTAAAAAGAAAACGCGGGTTATTCTTATGCGTCTCTATTGAATTAGAGTAGTAGGCAGACCTAGCAGAGGACAGGGCTTGCTTGTATCTTTTTATAATGCCATATGGAAGACCATATGGAAGTTTTGTTGCTCTCCATTTACGTTCATATCTACGGCATCCTGTTTAAAGTGAGCGAGTGTGTTCGTTAAACCATGGTGAGTGGTTTGTTGCTTTAATCTGTCGTGTCCTTAATGGAGCTACTGTATCTAAAGCAGTGCTTAGTGTATTGTTGAAATTATTTAATAATTCATCTACAGATCCTGTTTTGATAAAGCTAGCATTTGGCAACAGAGTAGTACACTTATGAATAGCATTAGGATTTAGGCAGCAAGTTTCTATGTTCCTCTCCTGTGTGTCTGATTCTACTCCAGGCAGCTCAAATGTAATAAGGCAGTGGTCAGAAATCATCTGGTTCTGGGGTGATATTATTAAGTTGTGAATCTGTACCCCATGGGTAATAACTAGATCCAGTGTGTGATTGTGATGATGTGTGGGTCCTGACACATGCTGAGTGAAGCCTACAGACTCCAATAGGGACAAGAAACTAACACTGAGGGGGTCGTCTTTAATGTCAATATGTATGTTAAAGTCCCCCAAAATAATGAGTTTACCATGGTGTATGGCTAAGTCAGATAAGAGATCGCTAAATTCGGTCATAATACAGGAATAGGGGCCTGATGGCCTATTAACAGCTATAAGCTGAAGGTGGATTAAGCCTAAACCTGGTGAATTTCAAAAGATGTGAAGCTGTCAAATGGCTTAGTAGATAGGCGCAGGTCTGTGCGGTAGATGGTGGCTAGGCCCCCCCCACGGCCTGTTGTACGGGCCTTCTGGCATTAAGAGAAGTCAATAGGGGAGGCTTCTACTAATGGAATAGTGTCGTCTGGTCTTAACCAGGTCTCTCCAAGCGAATGAAAAATTACTGTTTTAATAGGATAACTATTCATTTTGTTTGTGTAAGATTTAATTTCAGGATTATGTGATTTATTCGATGCCCCCAGGCATGGATCTACGATCGGGGTCAGGTTATGCTGGAAGTTACAGGCAGACTGCTGTGTAGGACTGCGAGGCTGCAGCCCGACCGGTGCTCTGAAGAGTCACGTTTTTATATTCTAATGAAAGAACCATTTGTTTATTGATAATACATATTTGGTGATTATACATATGATATCCATCCAAGACTTGGTCACCTGTTGCTCTTAGTACTTTCTTCAAATGTACTTAAACCAAGGAGTACAGTTTTTGAACCATTCAAGACGATTTTATTAATTTTCCTTTTTAAAAAAAAACTGGTGGTTCAGTTAATTTGCTACAGAAATTCGATACCCTCTCAGTAATGTTGTGTAGATTGCTAAATGGAGAGTCTTTGACAGCATAAACATATTAACTGTGTAGTGGTGCACCTCAACAGCTTAACAAGCTTTCCATTTCCATTTTCAAAATAAGAAGCAGAATGTGCTCACAGGGCTCCCCAATTATTGACATTTGAGGCCAGAGGAGTAAATTGATGCACATTGAATGTCATATTTTTTTCTCCATAAAGGATCTGAACACGAATTACAAATTCTACAAGGATAAGGGCAGCAAAATGAGTATCCCGCTTATCAATTTCACTTTCTAACAATATATGCATTGGTTGCACAAGCAGAGCAAATTGAGCATTATTTAAGAAGCATCTTTCAATCACAAAGGCAACATGTTCCCTATGACCCACTGGGCTTTGGAAAGCTGTTCCTCTGCTCTATATCGGACCTCCGGATCATTTGTTTGTTGCTAATTGATTGGTTTAAGCCCCAGGTGCGTACAATCCCCCAGGAAATTATATACTAGGCTGCAATTTAGTGCATATCCTCCACTTGTGTTGCAATCTGACCCAAAGGGCAACACCTTTGAGTTACTAACTTAATCCTGTACCAATGTTTACATATTAGATAACTTTCACCATCTGCTGTCAGAGAAACAATGCACTATGTTTGGCAAAGCACTATGCTATGTACAGAACACACTTATTCCTGGGTAGCTGCTGCCATGCTGGAACAGGCTGGCACACAAAATCAGGCGCCTGCAAAACAGTTTATATGTTATTGCTCAACTGTCATAAATTGTAGAATACATGATCTCGATAAAAGCTCAGACATTTATCACACAGGGCAAGCCAGCTAAGCGATGAAAGGAACCATAACCGATTTAATGTGCCTTTTCACAACAGCTGTAAAACGTAAGATAATATGCACTAGCCACACGGACTAGTTCTAGAGAATCTGTACTGGCCCGCAGCGAGCTGCACTAGCCATTGGCAAGCGGGCTCGCGTTAAGATCGACCCCTGTAGTAGAACAGTGTGTCTCTATGGTTACCTATGTAGAAGCCCCAGTATAGACCAGTGTGTCTCTGGTCTATTAGATGGACTGTATTATAGAGTTAGACTTACAATTGTCACATTGTGCCAAATGTGTCAAACGTAGTGAGAAGTCTGTTAATTATACAGTAGTCAAGCTGGCTTGCATTAGTCAGTCACTAGTTAGTGGGAACTGGTTTTTTTTGGGTCTAGTCCAGTATGGTCCTGCCTATGACTAGTCTATTGTTGAATGGATTGTTGTTTTAATGAGGGCTCAGATTCTAGTCCAGTTGATGTTCTACTCTCAGACTTTTGATTTTAAAATTTACTTTTCACGTTGTGCCTCAGAATGCTCAGGAGTATATGAATCAGATGTGAATTGATAATGAAACAATGATTTGTAAAAATCGATGAAGATCGATGGTTCCATGTTTATGAAATGTTTTGATTCTTGAAGGCAATGACACTCAATGCGTGTGACTTCTTAATAATGAGTATTACAGTTCAGGCCAAATGGCAGCTGGAATTTGAATACTCTGTATTTCATGTGTTTTAAGTGGTATTGTTCAAATACAGCACATTTAGAAGCCTGAATGATGCAGCAAATTGACAAAACATTGAGTGACAGTGAGTGCAAATTAAATAAGAAATAACAAAGTTTGTTACAGTTTTAAATAATACAAATTGACAATATTTTCAACAATTTTCTTTTCCTGACACACTGGTCTATACTGGGTCTACTACATAGGTAACCATGGAGACACACTGGTCTATACTGGGGCTACTGCATAGTTAACTATAGAGACACACTAGTCTATACTGGGGCTACTACATAGGTAACCATGGAGACACACTGGTCTATACTGGGGCCACTACATAGGTAACCATAGAGACACACTGGTCTATATGGGGCTACTACATAGGTAACCCAGGGCTCTACAGTGCGAGCGTTATGCTCGAATTTGTGAGTGAAAATAATGTTGTGCGAGTGTGAAATACAATTTGGGCGCACAGTGCATATACAATATTTGAACTCTATAAGTAAATACTACATTGACAGGATTTTGATAATAATTATATTTTACACTTTTTCGGTTGTGGATTGTCGCAATTAACCGAGAAGGCAATGAAAACTACAAGAACCGTGAATGACGTTCATGACCCAGTGCTGCAGCGGTACATTTGGTACGACATCCAATCACCTACCATCTGGCGTTAGCCGCCTCATCATTAAAACACACTTACGGATACAGTAGTACTCAGCGACAGCGGGGCTGCCAACGACTTAGCGATAAAGTTGATTAAAATCGAATAAAATCTTAAAATGTAATTAATCGTCGATTACTTGGGTCTACCTGGGGCGCAGCTACTAGAAAAAACCTTGAGAGAGGCAACAGCTACACCCGTGGAAAGTAAAGGAGCACTTTACATTGAATTTACACTGAAGAGTTTGCTGCAACATGTGCACGAGTGAACTCACACAGTGCGGGCACAATGACACAGAAAACTGAAGAGACGCACTGGATCCGATGGCAGGATGGAGACATTCAGCTGGTACATTTCTGGACCAAAAACTTGTCCATTAAGGATGGCACAGTGGACCCATTTAAACCATACAAGTACTCAATCTTTCTGTTACTTGAGCTACACCTAGTTTGTTTCTTACGGTGGCCCTGAAGTGCAACTGCTGAAAAAATAAAACAGCAGCTGCGAGATTTGCAGTGGCTGTGAGATTTGGAAGTGCTGAAAAATAGAGCCGCTGCTGCAGCATTTTCAGAAGCAATTATGGAAAGGGAGGGTGTGTTTTAAAATATATTTGACTGATGCCATTGGACAGCAAACAAGTCACGTCGGCCGAGCTGCTTCTCCAGAAGAGTCAACAGAATCTGAGGAAGGGGCGCCAACTGCGCAGTGCGTGAAGTATTCATATTAATATTGTTGTGATCTTCTGCTCTCTCGAGGCTCCACTGTACAGCACTGTATTTAAATGTCTTGCACATTGTTACATTTGTTTTTCATTTTAGCATTAAATATGAACCATTTATGATGATGTACCACTAATTGTTTGTGACCCTAAATTTTGGACTGTGCCCCTACATTGTTTTCAATTTAGGGTCACAGTGCTCCTGAGGAAAAAAGTAAACGTAGAGCCCTGTAACCATAGAGACACGTGGTTCTCAACTGGGATTAGGTAACCATAGAAACACACTGTCCTATACTGGGGCTACTACACAGGTAACCATAGAGACACACTATTGTATACTGGTCCTACTACATAGGTAACCATAGAGACACACTGGTCTATACTGGTCCTACTACATAGGTAACCATAGAGACACACTGGTCTATACTGGGCATACGAAAGAGGTAACCATAGAGACACACGGTTCTATACTGGGACCAGGTAGCCATAGAGAGACACTGTCCTATACTGGGGTTACTATTTTATTTTGTAATAATTATCTGAATCTCAGCCAATGAGTTCCTCATCCACTTAACAGACACTCATACAAGACAGTGTCCTAGTCCTGCGCTCTTGTTGGGAAGGATATATCACAAGAACCATCTTAAATTACCCACTGTTCTAAAACTTACTATATAAGGACCTACCTCGCTCTCCTTGTTTGTTGGGTAGAAAGATTGTGGTAGTTTTGACTGTGTTAATATATATATATTTTAAGGATTGCTTGCGTTTTTGATTTGGACTGTTTCTGAGAACCCTAATTTTGTGATTAAACCTGGACTGGCTGAGGACCCACTGCCTACTGATTTGGACAAACACTTTCACAATGTCAGAGAAGCCTTTGTGTTTGATCACTTTGTAAGTGATGGTAACAAAGAAGAAAACCTGGACCCCACCGGACGTCACTTTCGCAGCCCCCCAGCCCCCCCGGACCTCACTTCATCAGCATCAGGTCTATACTGGGGCTTCTACATAGGTAACCATATGTAACGAGGAGTTTGTAAATGTCCTGCTGTTGTAGGGGTTCTAAGCTAGATATCTTGGATGGATGAGAAACTAAAGGATCTAAGTCCGCGCCCCCAACACAGTTCGTCCCTATACCCCCCAAATTTGAGGTATGTGCCCATCCTGCGTTATATATTTTTTTACATACCGAAGTATAGCTGTGACCTAATTTGGCAAAGTAGGGTTCAAGATTTAAATTCACAATGGCTACCTGAACTAACAGTAATGGGGCACACAAAAAGTAAACAGAGAGGATAACTAAACTAATCCTACCCTCCCGAATCTTACAGGACAGGCGAGACACCCCTACACCAAGATACTTATACAATAGAAAAACTATGGTCATGCTATGCTTCAAAGAAAGAAAATGCTATTGCTGCTTACTTGCGTTCCCTTTTTACCTTCTCTGATCACAATGCTTTTTGACAAAAACTCAGGTGCAGGTGTACCCTGCGCTATCCTTTGCCCGATCTTTGTCCAGGAAATCTCACTGTAGTCATCTTAGTTCAACACGGGCTCTCCTTAACTGCGTGTCACACGGGTCCAGTTCACTTTGCACCTAGAACAGTCTCTTCTAAAAAAAAACTTGAAAAGAAACACAATTCCAGGCCAGTGTTCAAAAACAAAGTTCATTGTTTTCATATAAAAAACATGTTTATTTCCTCTGCACACTACACAGCTCCAATTAGCACACTCAACTAATCATGGCGACTACTCTTCCCGAACTACAGCCCACCCTTTTTCTCGAGAAAGCTACATTCGGATTGGACAGCAGGTTAGGCGATTCAGTAATTCAGTTGGTTTGCGAAGCCATCCATTACATTAGACCTCTCTGGTGATCTTAATGTAACAATACCGTATTCTGAACAAAGTAGTATCCCTTACAGTATCCCCCCTGTTGAAAACCTGCTGAATTAATACAGGTTATATATCAAAACATTCCAGGCAATTTCATGATACCTTTTAAGGGGTCTGTGATCTATAATGACAAAACACTGCATATTTTTTGTAAATACCCTTCTATTAAGCTTACTGGAAGTGTACCCTTGTTATGTCTCTAGGAGCGTCTCACAACAGGGGAATCCTCCCTCTCTAGCTCTAGATCATCCAAGGGTTCTGGTTCCTGCCCATCTAGAATTCCCTCTGGTTCTAGAATATTTTCCATCTGTGTGTTTGTGACTCTACACACAGAGACGCACTGTTCTGTACTGGGGCTTCTATATAGCTAACCATAGAGACACACTGGTCTATACTGGGATTAGGTAACCATAGAGACACACTGTTCTATACTGGGGCTTCTACATAGGTAACCATAGAGACACTGTTCTATACTGGGGCTTCTACATAGGTAACCATTAGTAATATTACGTATTAGTCCTTTTATTCCCTGGAAGATAACACTTCACAGCATTTGATCATGCTTCTTGTGTTACTAATACTTGTATTATTGATTGATTTCCCCCTTGCTCCCTTTCCCGTAACCCTTGACTGTGACCTTACATCTTGACAGCACTTAGCTTTTACGTTCCAGGATGTATGACCTCACTTACTGTACTTACCTGTGTAAATTGGAAGTTGTAAAATGTATTATATTTTGAATTGCTTTGTACAATGTAAATTTGTATTTGTAATATTTGATGCCTTAACTGTATTCTTGCAATTTGTATAGCACTGGATAAGGGCATCTGCCAAGAAATAATAATAATAATAATAATAATAATAATAATAATAATAATAATAATAATAATAGCCATAGAGACACACTGGTCTGTACTGGGACAAGGTAACCATAGAGACACTGGTCTATACTGAACTGATGCTGGTCATGAAATGTACCCTGTGATGAGGTGTTCGTGATGGTAAAGCAGTAGCTCTTTTGGAGTATCAGGGCTCATAGTGTTGCATTTTTGCATTTTTTGAGTTCTTCAAGACAGGTTTGTATTTCACTATCATGTTTACTTTAAATAGCTCAGAGAAATGTCCTTTATTTAGAGCTTCTCTGAGACCCCTGATTGGAATTCACTGCTTTGTGCAGTACATCAGAATGTCAGTCACAGCTTTAATCACAATTCCTCTCAAATAAGCCTTCCTGGAATCCCGATTTAACCGATTAAAAATGTTTCTGTGTGGCTTTGTCTGTAACCTTCGGATGGACAGTACCAATTGCTTGCTTCATGTTTTGAACGGCTCTGATTCAAATGCTTAAAATCTTTAAAACCATTTTTAGTGAACGTTTCTTCGGTGTGGGAATCAGAACAAATGCCTGCATATCTACAGATAATTGCATTTCTGGCTATGCTGTATTCCATCCAGCGATACTTCTCATACCACCGCTGTGATGAAAAACTTTGGGATTTAACACAAATTAAAGCAAATGCCTGCAATTTTGGCCGTGTAGGTGACTCATCTATTCCTTATAAATCCGAGGGACAGTAAAATGTTTCCTTACCGAATTCAACACTGGCCTGTGGATGCAAAGCAGTGCTTATATTGGTTTCTTCCGATGCAGTTGGTGATTTATCAGGTTGTGTAATGTGCTGTTCTGATAGTTCTCTTCTCGTCTTTTGAAATAATTCAACAAATAATTTTGTTTCCTCATTTGTAGGAACTCCGTTCACAACTACATTTGTTCAGTTGTCATGGTGTGATGCACTAGGTAAAAAACATTTACCACAGCCAGTTATAACCTACTTGTGCATAACTTAGCCAAAATGTAACCATTAGACTTGAAAAGAACCAGCCCCCATGCTTTGGAATAAAGCCTGTGATTTGCCGAAACACGTTATTGCTTCAGAATCTTGTATTTATAATGTTTTTTTAACACGCGGGAGAAATTTTACACTCTCTGATTGGGTGGACCTGAGAGGTAAGTAGGTGAGCCATGGCCCACCCAGGCCCACCCAGGCCCACCCATGGCTACGCTCCTGTTGTGGCCCAGGTGCTTATTTGACACCCAGACTTACGGCCCACTGATTGATTTAGGTTAGCGTTGTAGCTCCCCCATCTGGGGATACAGTGGAATTGTTGCCTTTATTAAAGAGTCTAAAGACGGCTGTCCGGTTCTGAACTTGGACCTGAAGTATTGTGTATTATAAGTATCGCGTGTCTTCAAAGCATGCAGGGAAAATGTACAATGACTTGAGATCGTCACCCTTGAACTCCCTCACTACTTTTGTTCTCTGAAAGTAGCTGATAGAAACTTGCACACAACTAGTTATTCAGAGATAACATTACCACTTTAAACGATTTCTGAATTGGGCTATAGTGGCTGTTATAATGGGGTTTTAGATTTCCTAACATTGACTGGGAAAGCCCAGTTGAGACTACAGAAGCAGTAGTAGAAATGTTTTAGAGGGCAAACGACTGCTTTCTACCTCAATTAGTCAGGGAACCAACCAGAGAGAGCACATGCTATTTGATATTTTCAAACGACCAATGGTGAACTGCGGTCACAATATGGATAGCTTTGAGGCATACTTTCACAAAACAAGGACCTACACTCAGTTGAGCCTCTTACTAAAAATGAAGCCACATTTCTTCAAATCATAAATGTAACCGCTACACTGTAAAAATGATTTGTTGACGCAACGTGACTTAGTCAAGTCATCTTGTTGCTTTGACTCAGTTTAGCAAACATGAAGTGTTAAGTTCACTCACTGTTGAAATAACATGCAGTAAATTGAGCCAACGTACTCTATCAATTAATAAGCATTTAGAATTTTTAGTTAAGTCAACTGAAAAACATATTAATTGAACTTAATTTTTCAAGTTTTCACAACTATAAACCAAGTCTAATTGACAAAATAGTCATTCTTCCTCAACTTTCATTACTTACAGTGAGGGAAAAAAGTATTTGATCCCCTGCTGATTTTGTACGTTTGCCCACTGATAAATAAATGATCAATCTATAATTTTAATGGTAGGTGTATTTTAACAGTGAGAGACAGAATAACAACAAAAAAATCCAGAAAAACGCGTTTCAAAAAAGTTATAAATTGATTTGCATGTTAATTAGGGAAATTAGTATTTGATCTCCTATCAATCAGCAAGATTTCTGGCTCCCAGGTGTCTTTTATACAGGTAATGAGCTGACATTAGGAGCGCTCCTAAATCTCAGCTCGTTACCTGTATAAAAGACACCTGTCCACAGAAGCAATCAATCAATCAGATTCCAAACTCTCCACCATGGCCAAGACCAAAGAGCTGTCCAAGGATGTCAGGGACAAGATTGTAGACCTACACAAGGCTGGAATGGGCTACAAGACCATCGCCAAGCAGCTTGGTGAGAAGGTGACAACAGTTGGTGCGATTATTCGCAAATGGAAGAAACACAAAATAACTGTCAGTCTTCCTCGGTCTGGGGCTCCATGCAAGATCTCACCTCGTGGAGTTTCAATGATCATGAGAACGGTGAGGAATCAGCCCAGAACTACACGGGAGGATCTTGTTAATGATCTCAAGGCAGCTGGGACCATAGTCACCAAGAAAACAATTGGTAACACACTACGCCATGAAGGACTGAAATCCTGCAGCGCCCGCAAGGTCCCCCTTCTCAAGAAAGCACATGTACAGGCCCGTCTAAAGTTTGCCAATGAACATCTGAATGATTCAGAGGAGAACTGGGTGAAAGTGTTGTGGTCAGATGAGACCAAAATCGAGCTCTTTGGCATCAACTCAACTCGCCGTGTTTGGAGGAGGAGGAATGCTGCCTATGACCCCAAGAACACCATCCCCACCATCAAACATGGAGGTGGAAACATTATGCTTTGGGGGTGTTTTTCTGCTAAGGGGACAGGACAACTGCACCGCATCAAAGGGATGATGGACGGGGCCATGTACCGTCAAATCTTGGGTGAGAACCTCCTTCCCTCAGCCAGGGCATTGAAAATGGGTCGTGGATGGGTATTCCAGCATGACAATGACCCAAAACACACAGGAGTGGCTCAAAAAGAAGCACATTAAGGTCAAGGAGTGGCCTAGCCAGTCTCCAGACCTTAATCCCATAGAAAATCTGTGGAGGGAGCTGAAGGTTCGAGTTGCCAAACGTCAGCCTCGAAACCTTAATGACTTGGAGAGGATCTGCAAAGAGGAGTGGGACAAAATCCCTCCTGAGATGTGTGCAAACCTGGTGGCCAACTACAAGAAACGTCTGACCTCTGTGATTGCCAACAAGGGTTTTGCCACCAAGTACTAAGTCGAAGGGGTCAAATACTTATTTCCCTCATTAACATGCAAATCAATTTATAACTTTTGAAATGCATTTTTCTGGATTTTTTTGTTGTTATTCTGTCTCTCACTGCTAAAATACACCTACCATTAAAACTATAGACTGATCATTTATTTGTCAGTGGGCAAACGTACAAAATCAGCAGGGGATCAAATACTTTTTTCCCCCACTGTACTTATTAATTTCATTATTTGCAATCCACAAAGTCCATCTATAATCATTCAAACGCGGGCTACTTCATCTTTTCTTGCATGATCAGCAACTTTATCCCATGCTAATTAATACAAAAAATGTCTCAACTCCGGTAAAGTAGTATGTCATCATGACGTGATGGTTTTGGCACATGCGCATTACACAAAACGTTCATAGAACATATGTTTTGTGGTTACCTGAGCACGTTATTTAAAGTTTTACAATTCTGTTCAAGTTGAGGTTGTTGTAACTCATCTTATTGTGTGGTGAGACACTGCAATTTCACAGAACATGATTTTACTTGTCCAATTTCCAAAACGAGCTCTCTTCAATCTCCGTTTCAAATCCATGTTGATTTGCGGGTAATCACTGTATCCACTCAATCTTACTACAGTTGTAAGAAAACACCTGTAATGCTGTACAAATGCATGTGTTTTTCAAGCACATGAAAGATTGTAGACAGGTAGAGATCGCCACTTGAGTGCCAGACAGACTCTATTGTAAAGGGAAGGCAGGATTATGTGTTATATTTGAGTTATTATGTATTTAAATGACCAGTCAAAATAACCCGATTTTGGCTATTCTAGGTAAATGTGTTTATAACTTATTTATTTTCGTGTTTATGCAGCTAAAACGCTGTAGGCATGTTTAATACATATAGTTAGGAATAGTCACGAATGGGTATATACGCAGTGTATTTTGGAACATCGTATAATTCAAATTTGAATAACCAAAACGGTCAAATTGACCGGCTCTGCGCTTGTAGTGTTAAATGTGGGTGTCATATCGTGGGCCGCACTTCCATGTGTGACGGGCCGCAGGTCGAGAACCACTGCCCTATTCAGAACAGGTTGGTCAGATAGGACCAGAACCAGTGCAGACCCAAAGAACAGAGGACGAGCGTTAGGCAGACAAACCCCAGGGCCCCAGGGCCACAGGTTAGTGCTTTCCTGGAGGTCTTTAGCTCCCCTGTATAATGGACCATTCTAGAGAGATTCCCCTTTGCAGTCAATATCATCAGCTCAGCAGTTTGCCAATACAGATCCCTGGGGAGGTGGGGGCTCAAATCCAGGACCAGGGTTAGCCACCCCTAGCATAAAGCAAAACATTACATGTGTTTAAATGGTTGAAGTCAATACAATGATTAATGAATTGATGTATTTATTGAGGTGGCTGTGACAGAGCGGTTATAGAGACTATTGCGCTCCTTCACAGCAGCGTCTCTGTTGCTTATATTAAGTTATACTAAGGTATGCTGAGCTGACGATATTGAGGTTTTTACTAAAGAAAAAACAGATAACATGCCACAGGTTAACAACCAGTCCAGTCAAACCCTAAGAGAGATCAGGATAAATGAGGAGGAGGTAGTAAAGGGACTAGCAGAATTAAAAACAAACAAATCACCTGGGCCAGATGGTATATTTCCAACAGTACGTAAAGAAATTATGTAAATGATTGTATTAATTATTTCTAAATAGCACTGGTTTCACTGTTTTTGAATGTTTTGCTGGTTTTTTTATTTGTCAAATGCATTGACCGTTATTGTTCTTTTAAATGCATCAGATTGTTTTGATAGTTTTTTATTGTTTGTTGTTTTTTACATTTCAGTTATTTTGACAATTTTTTCACCATTGCATAAATTAAATAGTCTAAAATGTGCTTTTTATTATTTTGTCTTGCTTTTCAAAGACAAAATCAATTACAAAACTACAATTAAAAAATATGTATTTAAGACTGAACATTAAACACTGTGCCAACAAAGCACAATAAATAAATTAAAATAAAATAGATAAATTTATATCTGGCCATCTTTGAACCCCCCTTCTTGAATAGCCTACTGTGAAAGCCGGCTTTATTTAGTTCAGGTATGTCAAAAAAGGGCGGAGATACAAAACAAAAACAAAATCAAAAGCAAAAGCAAAAAGTGTCCACAATCGGGGTGCTCCGGGCAGACAGGGGTAATAGATTCAGTCCACCTTCTTGTCGGTTAGCTGCTTCCGTCGGGGAGGGAGAGGGATTAAATAAACAGGGCACAGCCCACTTTATAGCGAGACACTCCTTTTCAATGGTGCTATATTTACGCTCCTGTGCGATAATTGTTTGCTTAGATAGAGGACGGGGTGTTCCTGACCCCCAACACTCTGGGACAGGACCGCGCCCACTCCAACTTCTGAGGCGTCGGTCTGTAGAATGAAAGGGAGAGAGAAGTCAAGGCATTTAAAAAAAGGGTGTTGGCAGAGGCGGTCCTTAATCGCCTGGAAAGCCACCTGGCACTGCTCCGTCCACTGGACCGTATCTGGAGCACCTTTTCGCGTCAGTTCGGTCAGGGGGTAAGCCAGGGTGGCAAAGTCCGGCAGAAACTGGCCATAATACCCGGAAAACCCCAAAAACTGCCGAACTTCCTTTTTGGACTTAGGAGGCGGACAGGAGGCAATAGCGGTCTCTTTGTCAACAACTGGCCATACCTGCCCCCCTCCTAAGAGGTACCCCAGATACTTGGTCTCCCTCCTCCCAACTGTTCACTTGCCCGGGTTTTCCGTGAGCAGCGCCCAGCCGATCCAGCAACTCATCCACACGGGGCATCGGATAGGCATCAAACCTAGACACTGCATTGAGCTCCCTATAATCAACGCAGAATCTAGTGCTGCCATCAGGCTTTGGCACCAAGACTATAGGGCTACACCATTCCGATTGTGACTTTTCAATGACTCCAAGCTCCAACATCTTCTGCACCTCTTCATTGACAGCCTACTTTTTGTAATAGGGGGTGCGATAGGGTTTGACACACACGCAGGTGTCCAGTGCCGTGTGGATGTGGTGTTCAATGAGAGGTGTGAGCCCGGGTCGGTGAGAAAAGACATGCTGGAAGCGGCACAATAAAGAGTGAACCTGCTGTTTCTGGGCGTTTGTTAAATTGAGTTCAGTGCGAACCTCAGAAACAGCGGCTTCAGACTCTTTATTGTGGGGGGAACTAGAAGCACCCAATGCTTCCTCCTCTCACCACTTCTTCAGCATGTTCAGATGATAGATCTGCTTTTCCCTCCCACGATCCGGGCGACACACCTCATAATCAACATCCCCTAAGCGGCTTGTGACCACAAAGGGTCCCTGCCACTTAGCCAGCAGTTTAGATGTTGAATTTGGGAATAACACCAGTACCATGTCCTTGGGTGAATGATCGTAACCGGGCTCTCCTGTTGTACATGCGCTGTTGTCGCTCCTGGGCCTGTAAGAGATGCGACTGTGCAAGTTTCCCCAGTGCCGATAGCCGATCTCTCAGGTCCAGGATGTGCTGTACCACAGAGGTCTGGGAGGGGGCGGTCGCCTCCCAGTCCTCCTTTATTAAGAGTGTAGAAGGGTTTTCTGGTCTCCAGATGGAGGCGTGGATTCAAATCCCACTTCTGACAGATTGATTTATAGCATCACCAGTGCTAGCAATTGCAAAAGTGTTCTTTTCACACTTGTTTAATGCATTTTGCAGCCATATTACATAAACATGAGCAAATGCCTGGCAGAGAGATTGCTTTTGCTGGCTGGTTAGCTCAGTTGGTTAGAGCGTGGTGCTAATAATGCCAAGGTCTTGGGTTCGATCCCCACATTGGCCAAGGCCAATCCAAGGTGCTTGTCCGTCTAGTATGAGTCCTGTTCTTTGAAAGTTTGAGATGAAACTCCCTGAAGGCAAGCGTAGTAGTGCACTTAAGCAGTGGTAGGATCCACAAGACTTCATCAAGCCATGTCAAAGTCGGCCATCTACATGCACATGGGAAAATGTCACTTCTCTGCTTTGCTTTTCTCAGAACAATTCATTTGCATTCTGTCCTCTGATTGTTTCAAGTCGTGGGCTCCTGCCAATTCCTTATTACACAGACTTGGAGAGGGAAGCAAAGCCAGTGGCTTCAAGAATCAACGCAAGTTTCATGAATGGCACATCTAAGCCATGGTGCCAACCAGACATTTAGCTGTTGGTCACCTCGACTCGGTTGCATAAGTGTTGAAAGTCACGGAATCCCGCAATTCTGTGGCCTCATTCTCAAGGCTATCTTCTATAATACACCTCTCAAAAAAATAAGAGAACACGTAATCATCACAGCATAACACCAAGTCAATAACACTTCAGGCATATCAATCTGTACAGTTAGGAAGCCTAAGCGGTTGTGAATCACTGTCTCCTTTTTTGGTGCAAATGAAAGTGACAGCAGGTGCACCGGAGAGAGGCAACAGCAAGACAACCCCAAAAAGGGAATGGTTTTACAGGTGGTGGCCACAGACGATTGCTCTCTCCTTATCCTTCCTGACTGATTCTTCTCTAGTTTTGCCTTTTGCTAGTGTCCTTGTCACTACTGGTATTATGAGGCGCTCCCTGCAGCCCATTCAGGTTGCACAGGTAGTCCAGCTCCTCCAGTATGGCACATCCATATGTGCTATCAGAAGCACCAGAAGGACCAGTATCTGCTTTTTTGTGCGAGGAGGAACAGGAGGAGCATTGCCTGAGCCCTCCAAAATGACCTCCAGCGGTCTACTGGTGTGCATGTTTCTGACTAAACTGTCAGAAACAGACTCTATGAGGGTGGCATGAGGGCCCGTCATCCTCTAGTGGGACCTGTGCTCACAGCCCAGCACCGTGCAGCTCGATTGGTATTCGTGAAAGAGTCTGGAGGCACCGTGGTTAATGTTATTCTGTCTGCAACATCATCCAGCATGACCGGTTTGGCTGCTGGTTTGGAGAGAAACACAAAGTGCCCACTGTGTATTCACTATGCAACCATCAACAACTCTGACCTGGTCATATATACGTCCCAGGGCATCATCCTGTGTCTGGTCCATAGCGAAATCGGAAACCCGGTTGAAGGCGGGATCCAGTGTCGGGCCTTCCACTGGAAGAAGGAGAGAGGAGGTGAGTCCCAGAACTCGTTCCTTCCCCTGGGTCCAACAGGGTACTGTTGGCTGCTTCACGTCTGGAGTCAGAGGGAAGGCTGTCCCTGCCCCTCTCATCACCTGCAGTCAGTAATGGTGATCGGTCCCCAGAGACATGTCCCAATTGTGCCCCAGCCAAATCAGACAATGAGAGCCTAGGATCTTTAATATTGGACAGAAATTCAGAGCAGCCACAACACCGGGCAGTACGTTCAAAGATGATGAAGAAAGCCTCTGGGTCGTCCTCCGGTCCCATCTTTGGAATCTGCAGACCTTCCCAAGCCGGGTTTGCTGCAGCCACAGCAGGGTTAGGTGCAGGAGCTGGTACTTGAAGTTGCTGGACAAGCGTCTCGAGAGTTTGTTGTTTTTGAGCCTGCAGCTTCACCACTGGGGCCAACAACTGTTCCACTGGAGACGCCTCCATAGCTGTCCTTCCAGGTACAGAATTCAGGGTAAGTATGTCACAAAGCTTCCCCACATTGGCCACCAAATGTAAATGCCGGACACAATAAACGGAGAGAGTCTCGGGTTCCGGCGGTGTCCGAGCTTTATTGGGGTTCACAATAGTCCAACAGAAAAAAACACAAAAAGGGGAAAACAAGGCAAAACCAGCACACAAAACATCCACACAAACACGGTGCTCCGGGCAGTCAGAGGTAGGATCACCAGTCCTCCTTCTCAATGGTTAGCTGTCTCCCTCGGGGAAGGAGAGGGATTAAATAGATGAAGCACACCTGCCAATGACGTCACAGTCGCCTCAGTGCTCATTGCCTGCAGCCGTGAGCTCACAAGCTGTCTGCGAAGCAGCGGACAACACGGCTGCAACACATGAGCACCTAATTAGTGTGCGTCAGCAGCAGCCATGCCGTGACAGACAGCGTCCTGCCAAAATCACAATAAGATGTATAAAAGTACAGAAAAACAAAATGTAATAAACTATAAATGATCTTTAATACATAGAACTAAAGAAAATAGGTTTAGTGTTTACAGATTCCTTTTTGGAAATACAATGACATGCATTACAAATGAGTATTTACATTTTATTTACAGCTGGTGCTCATGTGTCACTGTGCCCCTCAGGCTGTGGCAGGCGGTGACATATTGGGCAGCCAGGGAGGCTGTGTGTCCCTCCTCCAGGAGGACTGACCATTTTTATTTTTTCTCAGTTTTGTCAAAGGTAGGGTGGCATTAATTATTTTGTTAAGGAATGTGTCCCTTATTTTGGGCATATTTATTGCATTGCAGGAGGAAGTGCAACTCTCTTTCTCTGTCTCTTTCTCTCTCTGTGTGCGTCCGTCTGTCACTGGAGGCGTTTGTCGTCCCCGTCCAGTGACACCCTCTTAACTCCCCCGGCCCCCTGGAGCGTGACCTACAGCCGAAGGGAGCGCCTGAGGGCTGGTTGGAAGCATCTTGGACTCGGGTTCCTCTTCATCACCAGAAGGGGGAGCCGGAGTAGATTCCTGCAGAGATTGACACTTGTTTTTTTGTTTCAGCAGAAACAGTGCGGAGGCGACCCAAATCCTGGTGGGGGGAGGTGTTTAAAAAAAAAAAGTTTTATCTTCTTCATAATGACATTATCCTTCAAGAAAAGACAAAGGGCATCAGATGATCAATACGTTAATACATCTCTTATAATCTCTCTTTAAAATACCTAAAAAACTATTACAATGTTAACCATACATAAACAAAACAACCTATGCTTTTGTTTTTAATGTTGCTAGAACTCACAGTGATAAAATAAGGAAGATATGGTTTAACCAAAAAACTTGATTTAAATTAAAGATAAGATTCTAAATAAGCTATCTTTTCTCTTCAGTCATGATGAGGAAAAATTTATAACTTGATCAATTTCATTCAGAATGACAAAGTTGCTCAATGTAAGCGCATTTTTCAGAGTAACGTTAGCACAGCTTCCTACAAATTGTCTGATAGATAAGATTAAAAAAGAAATCAGCTATCGGCTATGTTACAAATGAGAATTATACTATTAATATTGTACATTTATGATCATTATGTTTGTAGTTTGGATATGTCGATAATATATTTGACAGTAAATGGGTTTTATACGGTGTGTCCAAAAAAACTAAACAAAAACCCATCCCAATTTGCGTTACGTGATCGAGACCACTCCGTGGACCACAGTGCCGAGGTCCGGACCACTCAGTCGCTGTGGTCCAGACCTTGGACCAAAAAATGCTACAACCCCTACTGCTCCGCTGTGTCAGTTGTTGCTGTAACTGAATCACAAAACTGGGTTTTGATGTGCTCCCCACGTGCGTGTTTACAACGTCACTGAAGAAAAAAAACATCGAATCTGGAACACTGACGAGAATAGGAAGAAGCCGTGGCTGTGGCTAACTGTGTCTGTGAGTAGTATAGATGGCAGCATCACTTATTTTGACAGCCGGAAGTCCCGCCCTCCCTATGTACCTTTGAACTGGAACTCCACTCTCCTTCCCAGCACCCCCCTGGGTTACCCTTTGACCCTCCCTCCATATGTACCATTGAACCGGAACTCCTCTCTCCTTCCCAGCACCCCCCTGGGTTACCATTTGACCCTCCCTTGTCAGCCATCTTGGATGATATCAGCCATTTTGGCTGATATCGGCCATTTGTAAGGTCATAGGTCATCTGGTAAGATGGTAGCCATTTTGTTAGGGTGACATCCATCATGGTGAATGTCCAAGGGCACCTCACACTGCTGGTGTAATGTTTAAGGTTATATTGTTTTATGATACTGTGTTGGTAAATTAAAAAATAAGAAAATAAAAGTTTAATATATTTTATGTTATATTGTTTTATGATACTGTTTAAGTAAATATAAAGAGAATAAGAAAAGTTTTAAATGTTTTTAAACTGTGTTTTTAAGGTTATATTGTTTTATGATACTGTGTTGGTAAATTAAAAAATAAGAAAATAAAAGTTTAATATATTTTATGTTATATTGTTTTATGATACTGTTTAAGTAAATATAAAGAGAATAAGAAAAGTTTTAAATACATATATATATTTAAAGTTATATTGTTTTATGATACTGTTTTATTAAATTAAAAAAAAAAAAATGAATATTTACCCAGAGTGGGATTTGAACCCACATGTGTTTTTAGTTTATATGTTTAATGATTAGTCTTAGGATGATACTGTGTTTGCAAAATAAAAAGTTAAGAAAAAATCAATTATGAAATGTATAGACTTACATATATTGCATGTCATTACATATATATTTAAGCAAACACAGATAAACACACATACCTATATCTCTTTAGTTTATATTTATCAATAGACAATAGAGAACAACAGTGAAATGTATAGAAATATATCTGTTCATTTTGACCAGCACTGTACTTATTATATTTGTTACATTAGTGAATGCTCAAACGTAGCCTTAACATGTATTATATTTAAGAATATACTGCATTTCATTCCATTACACACACACACACAAACATATATATATCTTGTTAGGTTTTATTTATCAATAGACACTAAAGACATGCACACCACTTTTCTTAGAGAGACACAGTGAAGCACTATTTGTGAATACTCGTATGTAATAAAATATGTATATATGATTTGTTTGTGCTCAAATGTATAGAATTAATAAAATACACACACACACACACACACACACACACACAATGGTGACTTTTATTGTGACAAACAAGCATTTTACAACATGGAACATAGTCAGAAGTAGAAAAAGATACTCCATGAAATGTTGTATAGATACTTGTAATCATTAATTTCTGGTTCACAACACCAACATTGGACAGAAAGAAACACTGACCTGTACGGAGTAATGTCATTTCCAGCATATTCCATATATATTCTATTCAGTCTTTCACTCTTGGCTTCTTTTTCAAAGTTATACCAGGTTCTGGCGACAAAGTACATCAGGTATCTATTGTAAATAAAGTGAGAAACACTTAAGTTTCTATTCCTTTGGAAATACCTTATTTTTCAAACCTACAAATACATGGTGACAACTGCAAGCATGACACACATACAAAACACAGAAATAGGGACCACATTGCAAGGATATAATAAGCACAAATGGTATTTTACTGCAAATTTTAAGTTTTGTAAAATTATTTATGTAACTTCTAGGAGTAATCTGCAAACTACATAGTGAAAATGCAATCAGTCTTCAGGAAACACACACAGCAGACTGAAATAAGCACAACGTCATATTTATATGAACCAAAACTGCATTCTACTAAACCCTGAAACTCTGAAAAATCACTACAAACTCTATGTTTTGTAAAATGGCTTATTTCACAGACACAGAAACAAATAGGCTCACCCTCAACATATTCCAACACTTACAAAAATTATGATGTAAACTTAAAGGTTTACCAGTAGTACAGGGGTATTATTAATCTATTCATGCAACTTTTAGACACTTGTCTAATACAGAGCTAACAACTGCATTGATAGCGGGTAGCAGGGCTTTGACAATGCTGTGCAGTGGGGTTTAAAATGACTTTGTAGGCCAGGGCTTCAAAACCTTACCCCATTTAAAATTTTCAAATTAGCCTCCAACCCCTAAAATACTAAGACATGTTTTTTGTATCATATGTATCGTGTTGTATTACTATGTACATTAATGTGGTTTATAATTTTGATTTAATTTGACATAATTTTATCATATTTTTAATTGCAAATTCATATATTTAAATAACAAATACTTTATAATAATAATAATAATAATGCAAAAACATATTAAGCAATCATATTTTTACTTACAAAATAATATATATAAAATAAGAATATAATAATTTAATAATAATAATAATAATAATAATAATAATAATAATAATAATAATAATTAAAAAACATATTAAACAAAACTCACCCTGACTTTGTCACAACCTCAGGATGGGGAACCTCTGCTGTAGACCCTCATCCACTCTGTCAACAGTTTGTAGGTGACATGTGCAGAAACATGAAAACTCAGTCTTGGTGGGGTGTTTCTGTCCAGTGGTCTGATCTGATACAACTTTCTACTACATTTCATATTCTATTAAAATAGAACAAATTAGTAGTTCATAAAAAAGTGTTAAATCTGCTACTCTTATGAGTCTGTCTCTACAGCCCCTCATTGCTCCCTTGCATTACAGAGCATGACACGTGCTCTTCACATTGAAATTCACATTCATGTTGATGTAGGACTCGTCAACACAAAACTGTACAAAAATACATGAAATACATAAACAATACAAACATTAAGAACAGAAACCACTTTCAATCTGACATTTCACAGTATAGAAATTAAATAAGTTTGAATTACCTCATGGTTTTCCTCAGGCTCGGAGCCAGGCCCCATGTTGCCATCAGTGTCAGAAGCTGAGCGCTCTGTGTAAGATTCAGAATAACGTTCAGCTGTGTGCGGTGGAGAGGGGAAATGGAGATGCAGAGCAGGCAGAGTGTCTGTGAGACGGGTTTCTGTCCTGCTTGTCCTGCAGAGCCTCTCTTATCTGAAATGGCACTGGACACAACCAAAGCAGCAACGTCCCACAGGCAACAGGTCCTTAAGAGAGAACACTGTCAAATTTAACATTCAATAAAAGTCCACAGTTTTGACCATTTTCAGTTGAATTAATCCTCCGCATCAAATGCATTGAGACCATACACAGCTTTCAGATGCCTTGTACTTTAAGATATGTTGTATATTTAGGCTACCCTGTTATTGCTTGAATAAAATGTTATTTTATGAGAGCAGTAAGAAAAAGGGGGAACAAA